>NC_092171.1:35325949-35433449 GCF_045791955.1 Oncorhynchus clarkii lewisi | reverse complement strand
CCGACAAGTGTTTTATAAACCAGAAAAGCTAAATGTGTTCTACATTGAGTGTAATAGTTTGTGCCACAGTGGGGCAGCCACATCTTCTCATTCCATAAGCAAGGAGAAAGTTTATTCACTCTAGCTTTTTTCTTATAGACAAATACATAAAGTCATCTGCACAACATTTCCTGACATTTTTACATCTTTGTTGATTTAGATTTAACAGTGATTTCTAGCCTATGAACTGTGAAACTGAAAAGGAAACTGCTCTGTGTGTGTGAACAGGTGCAGAGCATTTGTGGAGTACATATGGCTGCTGTTGTGTGGAGTTCTGTGGTATGGTATGATGCGTTGTGTCGTTAGCGGTCGGTTAGTAGACATCCCTCTCTCTCAGGGCCCAGCTGTCAGCCCAGGCAGGTCATACCACCGTAGCAGCAGTCTCAGAGAGTGAGACCTCATTGTGGTGTGATTTCCTCTCCTAGCAGATGGAGTGTTTTTGTCACAGGGAGGCGAGGCGAGGGGAATGAGGCGAAGGCCTCTGTGATTGCCTCTTGGACAGCGGTGTCAGCCGAGGATAATGCCGCTGCCGCCCTCCCAGGAACAGAACAGGATCAACACAATCCAATTTATTTTTCTTCGACCAAGATGGAATAATTTGACAGAGACAACCCTGGCTGTCTGGGCTGGTGGTAGGTATCCAACCACACAAAAAGAAAGCCTGAAGAAAAAAAATATATATAAAACGGAGTCAAAAAACAACCATTATGGCAAAAATTTGGAAAAGGAGATGGATCTTCAACTTCACCCCTACACCCAACAAACTACTACCAACTACCACACACAGAAGGAATAGTTAAGCATCAATAATTTGACAGAGACAACCTGCAGCAGCCGGGCATCTACAGCCTCAGGAAAATAATCCATTGTCAGAAAAGGCATTATGGCAAAAATTGGGAGAAAAATGTTGTTCCAATTCCCTCCTACACCCCACCAAACTAGCAACTGCCTCAAACAGTACTGGTGTAATCTAAATGTTTGGCGACATAGATGTGTTCAACATCAGCACCACGCCCCACCAAACTACCACAAGCACACAAGAGGAATCTTAGAAGATATGTTGGTGCCACAGGCTCTAAGGGTTGAATGGAATGAGGATCAAGACTAGTAATCTGCCAAAACAGACTGTCAGTGCACTTCAAAACAACAGATGAAAGATGCATGCTCATAAATTAGAGACAGAGAAAGATAGAGGGACAGACAAAGAGAGAGACAGAGAAAGAGAGAGACAGAGACAGAGAAAGAGACAGAGACAGAGAGAGACAGAGAGAGAGAGACAGAGACAGAGAAAGAGACAGAGACAGAGAGAGACAGAGAGAGAACATTTCATGCTGCCCTTTACTTCAGGAGAGACTGCTTTCAGGTCTTTACATTGAGAGCTAGGTGTTTTATTTACAGGGACTCCTTCGGAGCAACCAGCAGTGTGAGTAGTGTAGCTAGTAGTGGGTAACCTGATCTGTAGAATCACAACAACCCTTCAGCAAAGTGTGCTGCCTGCCCACCTGAGTGAGGGTGACTAGCCTGCTGACTTTCCTTACCTTTCCAAAGAGCATCTCGTAGGAAAAAGGGCACTAAGAATGATTGGAGAGCTATCTCTTGACTCCATATTCTTGAGCTCTATCTGACCAACGTGCTTTCCCCCTCTTTCCCTTCTCTTACTATTTTCACCTCCCTGGCCATTTTCTGATTTAGTTTCACTGATATGTGCCGTGAGCAATTCAGGGCTTTATTCAACCTGTATCGCTTAAGCGTTCCCCGTGAATGCAGACTCCACTAACGCGAGAACGTTGCCTTTAAATCACGCTGAACTTCCGTGATGCAGATTGAATAGAGAGCCTTAGTCAATGTTCAGCACACACAGGTACCATGGAGACTATGACAACATGGGTGTGTGGTATTACAGTGTGAACCAATAGTAAATGAACAGTTTCATTCCAAAATGCCATATATCCGTTTTCAGAAATGTTGGTAAATTAGCTTTTATTGTTTAAAACTTATGAAATTGATTGGTGTGTTTTTTCACTATCTAATTAAGACAATGACAATATATGTATTTGTTTGAAATCTATCACTTGGTTTCACTTCAGAGACAAACTGTCCAAATGATAGCTTTATGACATCAATATTACTTTTTTCATATTCATTTTAAATTCATGAATACGGTCATATGAGATCTGAGAACAGCAATATTTACACATGAAGGTCCCTATAAGCATTCATTTCTGATGAAAACACAAAGGTGAAAAAGTGATGGAAATAGTATTTTGGAACGAAACTCTTTAAATGTGGACGACCATCACAGCCCAGAGCATATGCATAGTGCAGTATGTTGAAGAACAGAGAGAGGTGAGAGAGAGACTATCACGGAGGAGGGGGAATGAGGTGAAGGGAACAGTTGCTGTCCACCAGGGGGTTGGAGGTTGAGGCACTAAGCTGCGTCTGGGCCAAGGCATGGAGGCGGGTTGGGGGTTTGGTTGGGGCTAAGTGTCTCATCAGCATCCAGCTCAGGTGCTGGGCCCACGCACTAACTATGCCCTGACTTGATTGTAATTGCCTGAATTCGGCTCCCGCTGATCCAGCCTGGCAATATCACAGGCACATGTTAACTCCACACAGACTGGTAGAATACAGCAGGCAGAAAGGGACACAGAGAGCATCTCTCTCTCTCTCACACACACACACACACACACACGGTCCAGTGAGATCAGAGGTGTATGAACGTCTCAGAGTGATTTAGAATACAATCTGTATGACAACATATTGTATACACATTGACATACAAAGTGATAGTCAGTACTGTATGGGTATTTGGTTCAGCATCTACAGCAGCCTCAGATCTATTTAATACAGATCATCTGAACGCCAAGTATTTTTGCCACGTTATTTTTTAGTCTTTTAGTTTGTCAAATTCAATCTCCAATGCTCTCTCAGACTATTATAAATGTAAATAATAGGTATTTTGAGACATGAACACATTCACAGAAATTCGAGGGGGTTATGCTCTTGCTCTGATTATGGCTTTGGGGAAGAAAATGGTCCAATTTCCATTCAAAAAGTACAAATATTAAACTCTCTCTGCCGGCAGCCTTAGAGATGTGAAAATAATTGACTGAAGTAGTGGAGCATCACGTATTGTTAATACTGAAATATAATAATAAAGTAATCATTTTTGCTCAGATGTGTGTTATTTAGCAATGCATGCATATAAACATTTGGTTTCTGAAGTCTACACTTAAAAGAAAAACAAGTTATCTATAATTAAGTGGCTTGAACTATGGTTATTTGGTCATATTTTTGTATTTTTGAGTCATTTGTGAGTGAGTGACAACTGTGAATGAATACTCCCCTTTTTCTTGATCCACAAAAATATATACATCCGGAAAGTGATGAAACAGAATTGGACATGAGACTGGAGTTGGTTATGTAGGCCTATTTCCCCCTAAAGGCATGGCAGTGGAACGTGGTTCCTTCCAGCCTGGTTCCTGATCAACAGGGTTAACTTTAGAAACCCCCGTGGTGCGCTCCTCACCCTGTGATAATAGTCGTAATGAAGACCCGGCTGGTAACCAACAGGTGGTCCTTTTAAAGACCCACATCCTGCAGCACTCAGGACCCAAGAAGAAAACCCTGCCATGGCAAAATGTGTCAGAATCTAATGTTCTGCAGAATGAAAAGGCTGTTTTCTCCCCTTTGTCCCCGGCCAGAGATTCAGACTTGTTCCTCATTGTTCAGGAGACAAACGAGCAACAGTCTTTTTTGACACAGAGCTACAGGGCTGAATGAAGACTGGAGCTGACTAGTCACAGGAAAGAGCTTCTCTCTGGAGTGGCCGAGCCCATTAAGAGCTGGAGAGTTGTGAATGGATATGAATCTCTCCTCCCTGGCCTTGATATCATGCAGAGGGACCCTGATACAAGACCAGAATAAAACTCCCTCAAGGTTCCCAGATAGACTTAATCACAGGAGTAGAAATAGAGAGAGAGAGAGAGACAGACGGACACAAGAGAAGACAGGCTTTGTGCACACTGCCCCAAAATTAGGTGGAAACTGAGCTGCACTTCCTAACCTCCTGCCAAATGTATGACCATAGTAGAGACACATATCTCCCTCAGATTACAGAGACCCACAAAGAATTCTAAAATAAATCACATTTTGATAATTATAGTCAATGTGGCTGTTGTGGCTCCTGCTTTTAATTATAGTCAATGTGACTGTTGTGGCTCCTGCTTCTAATTATAGTCAATGTGGCTGTTGTGGCTCCTGTTGTGGCTCCTGTTGTGGCTCCTGCTTCTAATTATAGTCAATGTGACTGTTGTGGCTCCTGCTTCTAATTATAGTCAATGTGGCTGTTGTGGCTCCTGTTGTGGCTCCTGCTTCTAATTGTAATCAATGTGGCTGTTGTGGCTCCTGTTGTGGCTCCTGCTTCTGATTATAGTCAATGTGACTGTTGTGGCTCCTGTTGTGGCTCCTGCTTCTAATTATAGTCGATGTGGCTGTTGTGGCTCCTGTTGTGGCTCCTGCTTCTAATTCTAGTCAATGTGGCTGTTGTGGCTCCTGCTTCTAATTATAGTCAATGTGACTGTTGTGGCTCCTGCTTCTAATTATAGTCAATGTGACTGTTGTGGCTCCTGTTGTGGCTCCTGCTTCTAATTATAGTCAATGTGGCTGTTGTGGCTCCTGCTTCTAATTATAGTCAATGTGACTGTTGTGGCTCCTGCTTCTAATTATAGTACATGAAGTGAAATAACTTGTTTGAGCTGTGTTGTTACAGCATCACCTGGCTATAATCTGTATACTCAGATCAATAGCCTCATCATGCAATGTCATGTCATATTTTAAACTGTATATACAGTAGCTGCCTCAATGTTGCTGAACCCCAGGAAGAGTAGCTGCTGCCCTGGCAGCTGCCAATGGGGATCCTTAATAAATACAAGTCATGGGTGGTTCCATCCTAGCTAGACAGACAGGTTACGTCCCCTATATAGGCACACAGTTCCCTATATAGTGCATTACTTTATGGGCCTATATAGGGAATAGGGTGCCGTTTGGGACACAACCCCACAGACAGACCTCCCATTGAAGCCCTTTGTCCTCCTCCTTAATCCGTTTGTTACACTCAGACCAATCAGGTCTCATTAACCTTATAAGGGTTCTGAATCTGAGACAAAGAACCACAGGAGAACAATACAGAGACCCCCTGTTCTCATTGTCACGGTGCTCAAGTACCTCCCTTCGGTGCTGTGTGGGCCTTGGACCCAGAACGTTTAGAAGCATAAGAGAGTGACAGAATGGGAGAGACCGGAAAATGTGAGGAACACCTGAGAAAGGAATGAGATGAAAAGGTTTCTCCATTTCCACAGAAATAACGGAATATTATCTGACTGCACAAGACGGACACAAAATAACATGAATCAATGTCCAGGCACCACTCACAATAGAACGTCATAGAATGTTGACGATGTGCCATTTTACTCAAATACATTTTTAATTGGTCACATGGACATGTTTAGCAGATGTTATTGGTCACATACACATGTTTAGCAGATGTTATTGGTCACATACACATGTTTAGCAGATGTTATTGGTCACATGGACATGTTTAGCAGATGTTATTGGTCACATACACATGTTTAGCAGATGTTATTGGTCACATACACATGTTTAGCAGAAGTTATTGCGGGTGTAGTAAAATGCTTGTGTGTCTAGCACCAACAGTGCAGTAATATTTAACAGTAATATCTAACAATTCACAGCAATACACACAAACCTAAATGGTAAAACAATGGAATTAAGGAATATATAAATATTAGGATGAGCAATGTCGAAGTGGCCTACAGTAGAATAGAATACAGTATGTACATATGAGATGAGTAAAGCATAAATATGTAAACATTATTAGAGTGACTAGTGTTACATTATTAAAGTGGCCAGTGATTTTAAGTCTATGTATATGGAGCAGCAGCGTCTAAGGTGCAGGGTTACGTAACCGGGTGAAATACGAAATGTAAAATTAGAATCAGAAAATAAGGATTACTGTACAATACATGATTTAAATTCCACAAGATGTTACACATCTAATTGCTTTTTGAAACCCAATCATTGCAAGCCATAGATACATTTTGCAGATTTAATGACAATCAATAGTAATTCTATATCCTGCGATAAGCTTGTCTAGTCGTATGGCTGTGAACACTAATCTAGCTTTCACACATCGATTTATGCCTGCAGGTACAGAGAGCAATTTCCATAACTGTGTTGTGTGTCTGGGAGGCCTCGGGGCTCCATGCATTGTGCTGTGCCGACAGAGATCTAGTAATCATTTGTTATAATGATAGACATCATGGTGATCCTCATCTTCACAGCAAAGCAGACAGACAGACAGCCAGACAGCTGATACAGGTGCACTCCATCTCTGACACACCCCAATTACACACACACACACACACACACACACACACCGAGAAATACGCAACTCAATACACACGCAACTAAATAGATGTGTACACACACACACCTTAATAGACTTGTTCACATACACACACTGTACATAACATCTCATTATATATGGACAGATTCACAAATGGCAAACCTGAATTCCTAACTATAAACTACTGTACTTTAAAATGGGCTGTTGATTCAAAGCTCCCAGTGAGCAGAGCATGTAGGTTTTAAGGTGGCACCCTTTTATATGAATTACCTCACGGAGGTCAATTTAAACCTCTTAAGTTATGTACAACCTAACTTAGAAAAGGAAATTTAATTGCGAACTGATTAACTGTGTGTGTGACTAACACTGTTAATGTACTGTGAGTGTTTGTGTCGAACACTGTTCATGTACAATGTGTGTATCTAACACGGTGTGTGTGTGTGTGTGTATAACACGGTGTGTGTGTGTGTGTGTGTATAACACAGTGTGTGTGTGTGTGTGTGTGTGTGTATAACACGGTGTGTGTGTGTATAACACAGTGTGTGTGTGTATAACACAGTGTGTGTGTGTGTGTGTGTATAACACGGTGTGTGTGTGTGTGTGTGTGTCTAACACAGTGTGTGTGTGTGTGTGTGTCTAACACAGTGTGTGTGTGTGTGTGTATAACACGGTGTGTGTGTGTGTGTGTGTGTGTGTGTGTGTATAACACGGTGTGTGTGTGTGTGTCTAACACAGTGTGTGTGTGTGTGTGTGTGTGTGTGTGTGTCTAACATGGTGTGTGTGTGCGTCTAACATGGTGTGTGTGTGTGTGTGTGTCTAACACGGTGTGTGTGTGTGTATAACACGGTGTGTATGTGTATAACACGGTGTGTGTGTGTCTAACACGGTGTGTGTGTGTGTGTGTCTAACACGGTGTGTGTGTGTATATAACACGGTGTGTGTGTGTGTGTATAACACGGTGTGTGTGTGTTTGTGTGTCTAACACGATGTGTGTGTGTGTGTGTGTGTGTGTGTGTGTGTGTATAACATGGTGTGTGTGTGTATATAACACGGTGTGTGTGTGTGTGTAACACGGTGTGTATGTGTGTGTCTAACACAGTGTGTGTGTGTGTGTGTATAACACGGTGTGTGTGTGTGTGTGTGTGTATAACACGGTGTGTGTGTGTGTATATAACACGGTGTGTGTGTGTGTGTGTGTGTGTGTGTGTGTCTAACACGGTGTGTGTGTGTGTGTGTCTAACACGGTGTGTGTGTGTGTGTGTAATACATGGTGTGTGTGTGTGTGTGTGTGTATAACATGGTGTGTGTGTGTGTGTGTCTAACACTGTGTGTGTGTGTCTAGCACGGTGTGTGTGTGTATAACACAGTGTGTGTGTGTGTGTGTGTGTATATAACACGGTGTGTGTGTGTGTGTGTGTATAACATGGTGTGTGTGTGTGTGTGTCTAACACGGTGTGTGTGTGTCTAACACTGTGTGTGTGTGTATAACACGGTGTGTGTGTGTATAACACGGTGTGTGTGTGTGTGTGTGTATATACAGTGCCTTGCGAAAGTATTCGGGCCCCTTGAACTTTGCGACCTTTTGCCACATTTCAGACTTCAAACATAAAGATATAAAACTGTATTTTTTTGTGAAGAATCAACAACAAGTGGGACACAATCATGAAGTGGAACGACATTTATTGGATATTTCAAACTTTTTTAACAAATCAAAAACTGAAAAATTGGGCGTGCAAAATTATTCAGCCCCCTTAAGTTAATACTTTGTAGCGTCACCTTTTGCTGCGATTACAGCTGTAAATCGCTTGGGGTATGTCTCTATCAGTTTTGCACATCGAGAGACTGACATTTTTTCCCCATTCCTCCTTGCAAAACAGCTTGAGCTCAGTGAGGTTGGATGGAGAGCATTTGTGAACAGCAGTTTTCCGTTCTTTCCACAGATTCTCGATTGGATTCAGGTCTGGACTTTGACTTGGCCATTCTAACACCTGGATATGTTTATTTTTGAACCATTCCATTGTAGATTTTGCTTTATGTTTTGGATCATTGTCTTGTTGGAAGACAAATCTCCGTCCCAGTCTCAGGTCTTTTGCAGACTCCATCAGGTTTTCTTCCAGAATGGTCCTGTATTTGGCTCCATCCATCTTCCCATCAATTTTAACCATCTTCCCTGTCCCTGCTGAAGAAAAGCAGGCCCAAACCATGATGCTGCCACCACCATGTTTGACAGTGGGGATGGTGTGTTCAGCTGTGTTGCTTTTACGCCAAACATAACGTTTTGCATTGTTGCCAAAAAGTTCAATTTTGGTTTCATCTGACCAGAGCACCTTCTTCCACATGTTTGGTGTGTCTCCCAGGTGGCTTGTGGCAAACTTTAAACAACACTTTTTATGGATATCTTTAAGAAATGGCTTTCTTCTTGCCACTCTTCCATAAAGGCCAGATTTGTGCAATATACGACTGATTGTTGTCCTATGGACAGAGTCTCCCACCACAGCTGTAGATCTCTGCAGTTCATCCAGAGTGATCATGGGCCTCTTGGCTGCATCTCTGATCAGTCTTCTCCTTGTATGAGCTGAAAGTTTAGAGGGACGGCCAGGTCTTGGTAGATTTGCAGTGGTCTGATACTCCTTCCATTTCAATATTATTGCTTGCACAGTTCTCCTTGGGATGTTTAAAGCTTGGGAAATCTTTTTGTATCCAAATCCGGCTTTAAACTTCTTCACAACAGTATCTCGGACCTGCCTGGTGTGTTCCTTGTTCTTCATGATGCTCTCTGCGCTTTTAACGGACCTCTGAGACTATCACAGTGCAGGTGCATTTATACAGAGACTTGATTACACACAGGTGGATTGTATTTATCATCATTAGTCATTTAGGTCAACATTGGATCATTCAGAGATCCTCACTGAACTTCTGGAGAGAGTTTGCTGCACTGAAAGTAAAGGAGCTGAATAATTTTGCACGCCCAATTTTTCAGTTTTTGATTTGTTAAAAAAGTTTGAAATATCCAATAAATGTCGTTCCACTTCATGATTGTGTCCCACTTGTTGTTGATTCTTCACAAAAAAATACAGTTTTATATCTTTATGTTTGAAGTCTGAAATGTGGCAAAAGGTCGCAAAGTTCAAGGGGGCCGAATACTTTCGCAAGGCACTGTATATATAACCTACCAGCTCTGCGTCAGAATTAGACGTTCAACCCATGTTTCTCAAACATCAAATTTCAAAGTTGTTCCAAACGTCAAATGCTGATGTTTTTAAGGTTACATTTGGGCATCAACTCAACATTCTTAAGGTGATGCATCAACTCTGAATGGTTAAAGTTTGGGACAGGCTTAAAACTAAAATAAATATATATATATATATATATATATATATATAAAAGCTTTTCATTACTGGTTTCGAACTCGCAACCTTTAGAATCAGAGGGAGATGTTTACAACCATCTACCATCCCCCTCCACAAAGCCCTACCAAAACTGAAACCTTTTAGGGTAACAGCGCTCACTGTCGCCCCTACTGGCCAGTTTCCACAGCCTCTCCCGATGTCCTCAGACATGGAAAAACATTGAATACTGACTTGTTTCATGGGTGACCAGGCTGGTGTTACACTTTCATGTACAGTGTATGTGATTAGAACCATGAATCAAAGTCCCCTTCAACATGTTTGCCAAAATATAATTTATTTACAAAACAATCATTGCCTAGTTAAATAAAGTTAAATTAAGTTAAGTTTAAATTTTAAAATAATGTTACAGGGTTGATGGGCTGATGAGACGGTGGATTCCACAGTCAGATTGTAGAGTAAATAGGCATTTTAACATCATAGATTTAGCTGGTGGTACCTTGTGGAATAGACATCGGCTGGAAAGCAGTTTGAACTAATTAGCATTCAGGATTAGGCCCACCCGTTGTAAAACACACTAAACACAACAGGGAAAGAAAAACGTATAAGTACTAGAATAACTGTTCTCCCACCTTGATAATTTCAGGGTTTCCGGTTGACAATATGCAGTTCAGATGAATGCAGGTACAAGATCCTAAAAGTTAAGTCATGAAAGATAAATACAGTTGAAGTCAGAAGTTCACATACACTTTAGCCAAATACATTTAAACTCAGTTTTTCACAATTCCTGACATTTAATCCTAGTAAAAATCCCTGTCTTAGGTCAGTTAGGATCACCACTTTATATTAAGAATGTGGAATGTCAGAATAATAGTAGAGAGAAGGATTTATTTCAGCTTTTATTTATTTCATCACATTCCCAGTGGGTCCGAAGTTTACATACACTCAATTAGTATTTGGTAGCATTGCCTTTAAAATTGTTTAACTTGGGTCAATCATTTCAGGTAGCCTTCCACATGCTTCCCACAATAAGTTGGGTGAAGTTTGGCCCATTCCTCCTGACAGAGCTGGTCTCCTTGCTCGCACATGCTTTTTCAGTTCTGCCCACACATTTTCTATGGGATTGAGGTCAGGGCCTTGTGTGTGATATTGGAGTGATGGCCACTCCAATACCTTGACTTTGTTGTCCTTAAGCCATTTTGCCACAACTTTGGAAGTATGCTTGGGGTCATTGTCCATTTGGAAGACCCATTTGCCACCAAGCTTTAACTTCCTGACTGATGTCTTGAGATCTTGCTTAGAGCGTTGGACTAGTAACCGGAAGGTTGCAAGTTCAAATCCCCGAGCTGACTAGGTACAAATCTGTCGTTCTGCCCCTGAACAGGCAGTTAACCCACTGTTCCTAGGCCATCATTGAAAATAAGAATTTGTTTGCTTTGATGCTACTCCTCTAGTCTGTTCCCCAAAGTGGTGGTATGTGTGTGAAGGTCAAAGGTTGGGGATCAGAGGGGACACTGTGACATATGCTACCAGCCCAAACTCCCCCATCCTTTTCAGTAGCGCTGTTTTGACCGCACTGATCTTCCCATCCAGCTCTGACAGACTGCTGGCTGCCAACATGGGAGATAAGAACAAGAACAGTCATTCCTGGTGCACCTCTTCATAGGCCTACAAGTATATCCACATACAGTTACGGTTAAATATATTGGCGCCACAGGAGGTTGGTGGCACCTGAATTGGGGAGGATGGGCTTGTGGTAACGTCTGGAGTGGAATGGTAACGAATTCATCAAAACACATGGTTTCCATGGTGTCTATGTGTTTGATGCCATTCTATTCACTCCATTCCAGCTTGTATTATCTGATGTCCTTCCTCAGCAGCCTCCACTGATTGTAAAGTGCAAGGGTGGCAATGGAGTGTAATAGACGGGTTGTTTAGCAACTAAACCGGCATGTATGCAACTATGGGGCAAAACAGACAATGTTGACGACATGTAAAATATATTTAGTCTCCAAATGTTTTTTGAAAACATAAATACGTTTGCACAACGAGCACTTGCTAGCTGGCTAGATAGCTAGCAAATGTTTGCCATATTAGCATTGACATGAAATCAGTAAAAAAAAAATCTAAACAAGACACGGTATCAATAACGAGATACAACAAGCCCACTATGATTCTCCACATGACAGCTTCTTGTCATTGTAGCTAGCTATTTGACCGTTAAATCATAATGTGGCTTCTGGCCACATCAATGCGCGTGCATAGTTTGTGACGTTGTTAGTCAACCCGTCTACGGATCAGAATGTTCTGTTTTCTCTTTTCAAAACTGGTTGAATTGTTATTTTTACTCTGTAAAAGGTGAGTTAAAGTACACAGTAAATGAGCATCACTTGCCTCCAAACAAATTAATTAGAATTTTGAACTATTTAGTCCAGGCAATTTCTTGACATTGAAGTGAACATTTTCAACTTCAGTTTATATATATTTTTTGGACCAGGAGGTAGAAACACTGCTCGGAACTTGAATGTAATGGATGGAGGATGTATGAGACGTAGGAAAGGCATTATAACACAACTCACCTGAGACACTGATGTCTTTGGTCACTTGTGCATGTAACTCTGAAAGAACACAGAGATAGAGGAGCAAGAGGTTAGGCAGTGTAGGTAACGCTGGGGGAGAGAGAGCAGAGTACTGAGAAAGAGATAAGGTGGGCATTTGCAACATTCCTGCCACAGGGTCAGAGACAGAATGAACAAATAGTTTCCAGACATTAAATTAGGCATGAGAGCTCTAGTCGGAAAACCTGCAAAATCGGCAGTGTATCAAATACTTGTTCTCCCCACTGTATATATATATATTTTTTATTTTATTTTTTTATTTCACCTTTATTTAACCAGGTAGGCTAGTTGAGAACAAGATTTCATTTACAACTGCGACCTGGCCAAGATAAAGCATAGCAGTGTGAACAGACAACAACACAGAGTTACACATGGAGTAAACAATAAAGTCAATAACACAGTGGGGAAAAAAAAGAAAGAGTCTATATACATTGTGTGCAAAAGGCATGAGGAGGTAGGCGAATAATTACAATTTAGCAAATTAACACTGGAGTGATAAAAGATCAGATGGTCATGTGCAGGTAGAAATACTGGTGTGCAAAAGAGCAGAAAAGTAAATAAAATAAAAACAGTATGGGGATGAGGTAGGTAAATTGGGTGGGCTATTTACCGATGGACTATGTACAGCTGCAGCGATCGGTTAGCTACTCAGATAGCAGATGTTTAAAGTTGGTGAGGGAGATAAGTCTCCAACTTCAGCGATTTTTGCAATTCGTTCCAGTCACAGGCAGGAGAGAACTGTAAGGAAAGGCGGCCAAATTAGGTGTTGGCTTTAGGGATGATCAGTGAGATATACCTGCTGGAGCGCGTGCTACGGGTGGGTGTTGCCATCGTGACCAGTGAACTGAGATAAGGTGGAGCTTTACCTAGCTTGGACTTGTAGATGACCTGGAGCCAGTGGGTCTGGCGATGAATATGTAGCGAGGGCCAGCCGACTAGAGCATACAGGTCGCAGTGGTGGGTGGTATAAGGTGCTTTAGTAACAAAACAGATGGCACTGTGATAAACTGCATCCAGTTTGCTGAGTAGAGTATTGGAAGCTATTTTGTAGATGACATCGCCGAAGTCGAGGATCGTTAGGATAGTCAGTTTTACTAGGGTAAGTTTGGCGGCGTGAGTGAAAAAGGCTTTTTGCGAAATGGAAAGCCGACTCTAGATTTGATTTTAGATTGGAGATGTTTGATATGAGTCTGGAAGGAGAGTTTACAGTCTAGCCAGACACCTAGGTACTTATAGATGTCCACATATTCTAGGTCGGACCCATCCAGGGTGGTGATGCTAGTCGGGCGTGCGGGTGCAGGCAGCGAACGGTTGAAAAGCTTGCATTTTGTTTTACTAGCGTTTAAGAGCAGTTGGAGGCCACGGAAGGAGTGTTGTATGGCATTGAAGCTCGTTTGGAGGTTAGATAGCACAGTGTCCAAGGAAGGGCCAGAAGTATACAGAATGGTGTCGTCTGCGTAGAGGTGGATCAGGGAATCGCCCGCAGCAAGAGCAACATCATTGATATATACAGAGAAAAGAGTCGACCCGAGAATTGAACCCTGTGGCACCCCCAGAGAGACGGCCAGAGTACCGGACAACATGCCCTCCGATTTGACACCCTGAACTCTGTCTGCAAAGTAGTTGGTGAACCAGGCAAGGCAGTCATTAGAAAAACCGAGGCTACTGAGTCTGCCGATAAGAATATGGATTGACAGAGTCGAAAGCCTTGGCCAGGTCGATGAAGACGGCTGCACAGTACTGTCTTTTATCGATGGCGGTTATGATATCGTTTAGTACCTTGAGCGTGGCTTGAGCACGCCAAAGGAAATTACAGATTCCCCCTTAAACTACTTCAGTAGTATTAAAGTATTTTACTTAAGTACTTTACACCACTGACAAAGTGAAAACAGGTTTTTAGAAATGTTTGCAAATGTATAAAAAAATAAAAAACAGACAAACATTATTTAAATGAGTATTCAAACCCTTTGCTATGAGACTCGAAATTGAACTCAGGTGCATCCTGATTCCATTGATCATCCTTGAGATGGTTGTACAACTAGTTGGAGAGCACCTGTGGTCAATTCAATTGATTGGACATGATTTGGGAAGGAACAGAGCTGTCCCACAGTTAACACTGCATGTCAGAACAAAATGCAAGCCACAAGATCAAAGGAATTGTCCGTAGAGGCACAGATCTCAGGAAGGGTACCAAAACTTGTCTGCAGCATTGAATGTCCCCAAGAACAGTAGCCTCCATCATTCTTAAATGGAAGAAGTTTGGACCCACAAGACTCTTCCTAGAGCTGGCTGCCTGGCCAAATCTGAGCAATCGGGGGAGAAAGGCCTTGGTCAGCGAGGTGACCAAGAACCCGATGGTCACTCTGACAGAGCTCATCCAAGGAGATGGTTGTACTTCTGGAAGGTTCTCCCATCTCTGCAGCACTCCACCAATCAGGCCTTTATGGTAGAGTGGCCAGAAGTAGGCCACTCTTCAGTAAAGGGCACATGACAGCCCTCTTGGAGTTTGCCAATAGGCATCTAAAGGATTCTCAGACCATGAGAAACTAAATTCTCTGGTCTGATGAAACTAAGAATGAACTATTTGGCCTGATTGCCAAGGATCACGTCTGGAGGAAACCAGGCACTGCTCCTCACCTGGCTAAAACCATTGCTATGGTGAAGCATGGTGGTGGCAGCATCATGCTGTGGGGATGTTTGTCAGCGGCAGATACTAGGAGACTAGTCAGGATTGAGGGAAAGATGAACGGCACAAAGTACATTGAGATCCTTGATGAAGACCTGCTCCAGAGTGCTCAGGACCTCAGACTGTGGCAAAGGCTCACATTCCAACAGGACAAAGACCATAAGCATACAGCCAAGACAATGCAAGAGTGGCTTCAGGACAAATCTCTGAATGTACTTGAGTGGCCCAGTCAGAGCCCGGACTCGAACCTGATCGAACATCTCTGGAGAGACCTGAAAATAGCTGTGCTGCGACACTCCCCATCCAACATGACAGAGCTTGAGAGGATCTGCAGAGAAGAATGGGAGAAATTCCCCAAATACAGGTGTGCCAAACTTGTAACGTCATACACAAGAAGACACAAGGCTGTAATAGCAGCCAAAAGGTGCTTCAACAAAGTACTGAGTAAAGGATCTGAATACTTATTTAAATGTAATATGTATTTTTATTTGTAATACATAAATAAAACTTTTTTGGATTTGTCATTGATGAGGGAAAAAAATGATTTTAGAATGAGGCTGTAAAATGTGGGTGTGAAAACTTTCCGAATGCACTGTTGGCCAATTACTGAGGCAACATCTTCCATCCTCAACCATCCCGTCCTCCGCCCTCCAACTTTGAGAATCTTTTCACCGTGTACTCAAGGGTTTTTCTTTATTTATTACAATGTAAAATAATAGTGAAGACAAACTATGAAATAACACACATGGAATCATAAATACAATATATTTTAGATTCTTCAAAGTAGTCACCCTTTGCTTTGTTGACAGCCTTGCACACTCTTGGCATTCTCTCAACCAGCTTCATGAGGTTGACACCTGGAATGTATTTCAATTAACAGGCGAGCCTTCTTTAAAAGTTAATTGGTGGAATTTCTTTCCTTCTTAATGCTCTTGAGCCAATCAGTTGTGTTGTGAAAAGGTGTGAAAGGGGGGGGTGCTATGATGAAACTGGCTCTCATGAGGACCGCCACAGGAATAGAAGACCCAGAGTCACCTTTGCTGCAGAGCATAAGTTCATTGGAGTTACCAACCTCAGAAATTGCAGCCCAAATAAATACTTCACAGAGTTCATGGTCAAATTGCTGCAAAGAAACCACTACTAAAGGGCACCAATAAGAAGAAGAGACTTGCTTTGGCCAATAAATACAAGCAATGGACATTAGACCGGTGGAAATTCGTCCTTTGGTCTGAAGTCCAAATTGGAGATTTTTGGTTTCAAGGGTTCTCCGTGGGAGAACGGATGATCTCCGCATGTGTGGTTCCCACCGTAAAGCATGGAGGAGGAGGTGTGGTGGTGCTTTTCTAGTGACGCTGTCTGTGATTTATTTAGAATTAAAGGCATACTTAACCAGCAGGGCTACCACAGCATTCTGCAGTGATACGCCATCCCATCTGGTTTGCGCATAGTGGGACTATCATTTGTTTTTAAACAGGACAATGACCCAACACACCTCCAGACTGTGTAAGGGCTATTTTAGCAAGAAGGAGAGTGATGGAGTGCTGCATCAGATGACCTGGCCTCCACAACCCCCCAACCTCGACCAAATTGAGATGGTTTGGATTGAGTCGGACCACAGAGTGAAGGAAAAGCAGCCAACAAGTGCTCAGTATATATGGGAAAGGGTGGCTACGTTGAAGAATCTCAAATCTCACTTTTTCGGTTACTACATGATTCCATGTGTGTTATTTCATAGTTTTAATGTCTTCACTATTATTCTACAATGTAGAAAATAGTTTAAAAAAAAAAAAAAAAAAACTTGAATGAGTAGGTGTTGTAAAATCTTTGACCGGTAGTGTACACACACACACACACACACACACACACATTTTGAATATAAATTGTGTGGCCTTTATTAACTGGTGACCCATCAGTTTAAAATTAATTGAAATGGCGCCGGAGAAGAAGGTAGACGTTTTACGTGCCCCCAACTGATTGTTTTTCGTGTTGTTTGTAACTTATTTTGTACATACTGTTCCTGCTACCGTCTGTACGGACTTGCAGAATTCTTTTTTTCCTTTAACGAGTCTGACGGGCCCGACGCAAATGATATACTGCTTTCTCGGGAACAGGTCCAGATCCCCGTAATTTGCGTGAAGAGGAGGTGGAGAAAAAGGGTCCGGAGGGCGAGCTGCCTTCTGAGAATTCGTAGGCAATCAAATAAAGCCCCACTTCCTTCCATTCTGCTAGCAAACGTGCAATCTTTGGACAAAAAAATAGATGACCTATGCGGAAGATTAAATTACCAACGGGACATTCAAAACTGTAATATCTTATGCTTCACGAAGACGTGGCTACACGATGACACTATCAACATACAGCTGGCTGGTTATACGCTGTACCGGCAGGATAGAACAGCAGCGTCTGATAAGACAAGGGGTGGTGGACTATGTATTTTTGTAAATAACAGCTGGTGCACAATATCTAAGGAAGTCTCAAGCTATTGCTCGCCTGAGGTAGAGTATCTCATGATAAGCCATACTATCTACCTAGAGAGTTTCATCTGTATTTTTTGTAGCTGTTTACATACCACCACAGACTGATGCTGGCACAAAGACAGCATTGAATGAGCTGTATTGCGCAATAAGCAAACAAGAAAACGCTTACCCAGAGGCGGTGCTCCTAGTAGTTGGGGACTTTAATGCAGGGAAACTTAAATATGTCTTACCAAATTTCTATTAGCATGTTAAATGTGCAACCAGAGGGGGGAAAAAACTCTGGACCACCTTTACTCCACACACAGAGATGCATACAAAGCTCTCCCTTGCCCTCCATTTGGAAAATCTGACCAGAATTATGTCCTCCTGATTCTTGCTGACAAGCAAAAATTAAAGCAGGGAGCACCAGTGACAAAATCAATAAAAAAAGTGGTCAGATGAAGCAGATGCTAAGCTACAGGACTGTTTGGCTAGCACAGACTGGAATATGTTCCGGGATTCCACCGATTGAGGAGTACAGCACATCAGTCATTGGCTTCAACAATAAGTGCATCGATGATGTCGTCCCCACAGTGACAGTACGTACATACCCCAACCAGAAGCCATGGATTACAGGCAACATCTGCACTGAGCTAAAGGCTAGAGCTGCCACTTTCAAGGAGCGGGACTCTAACCTAGAAGCTTTTAAGAAATCCGGCCATACCCTCCGATGAACCATCAAACAGGCAAAGCATCAATACAGGACTAAGATTGAATCGTATTACACTGGCTCGGACTCTTGTCGGATGTGGCAGGGAAGCACACCCGAGAGCTGCCCAGTGACACGAGCCTAGCAGATGAGCTAAACTACTTCTATGCTCGCGTCGAGGGAAATAACACTGAAACATGCATGAGAGCACCAGCTGTTCCGGAAGACTGTGTGATCACGCTCTCCGCAGCCAATGTGAGTAAGACCTTTAAACAGGTCAACATTCACAAGGCTGCAGGGCCAGGCAGATTACCAGGATGTGTACTGCGAGCATGCGCTGACAAGCTGGCAAGTGTCTTCACTGACATTTTCAACCTCTTCCTGTCCGAGTCTGTAATACCAACATGTTTTAAGCAGACCACCATAGGGCCTGTGCCAAAGAACACTAAGGTAACCTGCCTAAATGACTAACGACCCGTAGCACTCACGTCTGTAGCCATGAAGTGCTTCGAAAGGCTGGTCATGGCTCACATCAACACCAGTATCCCAGAAACCCTAGACCCACTCCAATTTGCATACCGCCCCTACAGATCCAGAGATTATGCAATCTCTATTGCACTCCGCACTACCCTTTCCCACCTGGACAAAAGGAACACCTATATGAGAATGCTATTCATTGACTACAGCTCAGGGTTCAACACCATAGTGCCCTCAAAGCTCATCGATAAGCTAAGGACCCTGGGACTAAACACTCCCTCTGCTACTGGATCCTGGACTTCCTGACAGGTGGTAAGGGTAGATAACACATCCGCAACGCTGATCCTCAACACTGGGGCCCCCCAGGGGTGCGTGCTCAGTCCCCTCCTGTACTCCCTGTTCACTCATAACTGCACAGCCAAGCAAGACTCCAACACAATCATTAAGTTTTCTGATGACACAACAATGGTAGGCCTGATCACCGACAATGACCAGACAGCCTATAAGGAGGTCAGAGACCTGGCCGTGTGGTGCCAGGGAAACAATCTCTCCCTCAGCATGATCAAGACAAAGGAGATGATTGTGGACTACAGGAAAAAGAGGACCGAGCACTGCCCCATTCTCATCAACAGGGCTGCAGTGGAGCAGGTTGAGAGCTTCAAGGGGGAATAGGTTTTGTCGTACCCTCTTCATGACTGTCTTGGTGTGCTTGGACCATGTTAGTTCGTTGGTGATGTGGACACCAAGGAACTAACATGGTCCAAGCACACCAGACAGTCATGAAGAGGGTACGATAAAACCTATTCCCCCTCTGTGGACTGAAAAGATTTGGCATGGGTCCTCAGATCCTCAAAAGGTTCTATGGCTGCACCATCGAGAGCATCCTGACTGGTTGCATCACTGCCTGGTATGGCAACTGCTCGGCCTCCGACCGCAAGACACTACAGAGGGTAGTGTAAACAGGCCAGTACATCACTGGGGACAAGCTTCCCGCCATCCAGGACCACTATACCAGGCGTAATTGCCTAAGACTCCAGCCACCCTAGTCATAGACTATTCTCTCTACTACCGCACGGCAAGCGGTACCGGAGCGCCAAGAGGCTTCGAAACAGATTCTACCCCTAAGCCAGAAGACTCCTGAACATCTAATCACATTGCTACCCAGATGATTTGCATTGCCCTCCCCCCTCTTTTACACAGCTGCTACTCTCTGTTGTTATCATCTATGCATAGTCACTTTAATAACTCTACCTACATGTACATATTACCTCAACTAACAGGTGCCCCCGCATATTGACTCTGTACCGGTACCCCCCTGTGTATAGTCTCGCTATAGTTATTTTACTGCTGCTCTTTAATTACTTGTTACGTTTATTTCGTATCTGTCTTTTTTCAACTGCATTATTGGTTAGGGGCTTGTAAGTAATACAATTTGATTTGAACTGGCCATGTGACTAATACAATTTGATTTGAACTGGTCATGTGACTAATACAATTTGATTTGAACTGGCCATGTGACTAATACAATTTGATTTGAACTGGTCATGTGACTAATACAATTTGATTTGAACTGGCCATGTGACTAATACAATTTGATTTGAACTGGTCATGTGACTAATACAATTTGATTTGAACTGGCCATGTGACTAATACAATTTGATTTGAACTGGTCATGTGACTAATACAATTTGATTTGAACTGGCCATGTGACTAATACAATTTGATTTGAACTGGCCATGTGACTAATACAATTTGATTTCAACTGGCCATGTGACTAATACAATTTGATTTGAACTGGTCATGTGACTAATACAATTTGATTTGAACTGGTCATGTGACTAATACAATTTGATTTGAACTGGCCATGTGACTAATACAATTTGATTTGAACTGGCCATGTGACTAATACAATTTGATTTGAACTGGTCATGTGACTAATACAATTTGATTTGAACTGGCCATGTGACTAATACAATTTGATTTGAACTGGCCATGTGACTAATACAATTTGATTTCAACTGGTCATGTGACTAATCCAATTTGATTTCAACTGGCCATGTGACTAATACAATTTGATTTCAACTGGCCATGTGACTTGTTCACTTCTGTTACCGTCATTTCACATCATTGATTGCCAAAGAAAACAACAACAAACTTGTCTCTAATGTTCAAAGCAGCTGGACAAAGCTGGTCCCATTTTGGGGCCAGCTAAGGAGGGTGTTAGAACTACTTCAGTCTCACTATTACAACAGTTCAGTCTGGCCTCTCACCTCTCTGTCTGTGGAAATCAGCACTCTCCCAAACATTGCCAATCTGTGTGCTGTCACAGCCTCACTACCAGGCACCCAACTCTCTCTCAATTCAATTCAAGAGGCTTTATGGGCATGGGAAACATATGTTTACATTGCCAAAGCATGTGAAATGGAAAACAAAAGTGAAATAAACACTTAACAGTAAACATTACCCTCACACAAGTTACAAAATAATAAAGACGTTTAAAATGTTATACTATGTCTATACAGTGTTGTAGCGACATGCAAATAGTTACAAAAATAAACGTACAATACCTTCGGAAAGTACTCAGACCCCTTGACTTGTTCCACATGTTGTTATGTTACAGCCTTATTTTAAAATGGATTAAAACATTTTTTCCCCATCAATCTACACACAATTTTTTTATTTTTTGAAATGTTTACTAATTTATTACAAATAAAAAATATCACATTTATATAAGCATTCAGACCCTTTACTAGTACTTTGTTGAGCACCTTTGGCAGCGATTACAGCCTCTAGTCTTCTTGGGTATGACGATACAAGCTTGGCACAGCTGTATCTGGGGAGTTTCTCCTATTCTTCTCTGCAGATCCTCTCAAGCTCTGTCAGGTTGGATGGGGAGCGTTGCTGCACAGCTATTTTCAGGCCTTTCCAGAGATGTTCAATCGGTTTGAAGTCTGGGCTCTGGCTGGGCCACTCAAGAACATTCAGAGACTTGTCCTGAAGCCTCTCCTGCATTGTCTTGGCTGTGCACTTAGGGACATTGTCCTGTTGGAAAGTGAACCTTCATCCCAGTCTGAGGTCCTGAGTGCTCTGGAGCAGGTTTTCATCAAGGATCTCTCTGTACTTTGCTCCGTTCATCTCTGCCTTGATCCTGACCAGTCTCCCAGTCCCTGCTGCTAAAGAAACATCCCCACAGCATGATGCTGCCACCACCATGCTTCACCATAGGGATAGTGCCAGGTTTCCTCCAGACGTGACACTTAACATTCAGGCCAAAGAGTTCAATCTTCGTTTCATCAGACCAGAGAATCTTGTTTCTCATGGTCTGAGAGTCTTTTGGTGCCTTTTGGCAAACTCAAAGAGGGCTGTCATGTGCCCTTTACTGAGTGGCTTCCGTCTGGCCACTCTACCATAATGGCCTGATTGGTGGAGTACTGTAGAGATGATTGTCCTTCTGGAAGGTTCTCTCATTGCCACAGAGGAACTCTGGAGCTCTGTCAGAGTCACCATTGGGTTCTTGGTCACCTCCCTGCCAAGGCCTTCTCCTCCAATTTCTCAATTTGGCTGGGTGGCCACCTCTAGGAAGAGTCTCAGTGGTTCCAAACTTCTTCCATTTAAGAATGATGGAGGCCACTGTGTTCTTGGGGACCTTCAATGCTGCAGAAATGTTTTGGTACCCTTCCCCAGATCTGTGCCTCGACACAATCCTGTCTCGGAACTCTAAAGATAATTCCTTCGACCTCATGGTTTTTGCGCTGACATGCACTGTCAACTGTGGGACCTTATATAGATAGACAAGTGTGGGCCTTTCCAAATCATATCTAAATCAATTGAATTTACCACAGGTGGATTCCAATCAAGTTGTAAAACATCTCAAGGATGATCAATGGAAACAAGATGCCCCTGAGCTTAATTTCGAGTCTCATAGCAAAGGGTCTGAACACTTCTGTAAATAATATAACCTGTTTTCGCTTTATCATTATGGGTTATTGTTTTGTAGAATGCTGCAGATTATTATCTTTTAATCCACTTTATGGCTGTAACGTAACAAAATGTGGAAAAAGTCAAGGGGTCTGAATACTTTCCGAAGGCACTGTAAATATGGGTTGTAATTTACAATGGTGTTTGTTCTTCACTGGTTTCCCTTTTCTCATGGCAACAGGTCACAAATCTTGCTGATGTGATGGCACAGTGTGGTATTTCACCCAATAGATATGGGAGTTTATCAAAATTGGATTTGTTTTCATATTCTTTGTGGGTCTGTGGAGTCTGAGGGAAATATGTGTCTCTAATATGGTCAAACATTTGGCAGGAGGTTAGGAAGTGCAGCTCAGTTTCCACCTCATTTTGTGGGCAGTATGCACATAGCCTGTCTTCTCTTGAGAGCCAGGTCTGCCTACTGTGACATTTCTGAATAGCAAGGCTATGCTCACCAAGTCTGTACATAGTCAAAGCATTCCTTAAGTTTATGTCAGTCACAGTGGTCAGGTATTCTGCCACTGTGTTCTCTCTGTTTAGGGTCAGTCACAGTGGTCAGGTATTCTGCCACTGTGAACTCTGTTTAGGGTCAGTCACAGTGGTCAGGTATTCTGCCACTGTGTACTCTCTGTTTAGGGTCAGTCACAGTGGTCAGGTATTCTGCCACTGTGAACTCTGTTTAGGGTCAGTCACAGTGGTCAGGTATTCTGCCACTGTGAACTCTGTTTAGGGTCAGTCACAGTGGTCAGGTATTCTGCCACTGTGAACTCTGTTTAGGGTCAGTCACAGTGGTCAGGTATTCTGCCACTGTGTACTCTCTGTTTAGGGCCAGTCACAGTGGTCAGGTATTCTGCCACTGTGTACTCTCTGTTTAGGGTCAGTCACAGTGGTCAGGTATTCTGCCACTGTGTACTTACTCTCTGTTTAGGGCCAGTCACAGTGGCCAGGTATTCTGCCATTGTTTAGGGCCAAATAGCATTCTATTTTGATCACTTTTTATGTTAATTCTTTCCAATGTGTCAAGTCATTATCTTTTTGTTTTCTCATGATTTGGTTGGGTTTAATTGTGAACAGAGCCCCCCAGGACCAGCTTACTTAAGGGACACTTCCTTTTAGGTGGTTGTAGAATTTAACGACTCTTTTCTGGATTTTGATAATTAGCGGGTATCAGCCTAATTCTCCTCCGCATGCATTATTTGCTGTTTTGTACACAGAGGATATTTCTGCAGAACTCTGCATTCAGATTTTCAATTTGGTGTTTATAGCATTTTGTGAATTATTTCTTGGTGAGCGGACCCCAGATCTCACAACCATAAAAGGCAATGGGTTCTATAACTGATTCGAGTATTTTTAGCCAGATCCTAATTGGTATGTCAAATCTTGTGTTCCTGTTGATGGCATAGAAGGCCCTTCTTGCCTTGTCTATATATCTGGAGTACTTCTCCTGTCCTATTCGGTGTCCTGTGTGAATCTGTGTGTGCGTTCTCTAATTCTCTCCTTCTCTCTTTCTTTCTCTCTCTCGGAGGACCTGAGCCCTAGGACCATGCCCCAGGACTACCTGACATGATGACTCCTTGCTTTCCCCAGTCCACCTGACCGTGCTGCTGCTCCAGTTTCAACTGTTCTGCCCTATTATTATTCGACCATGCTGGTCATTTATGAACATTTGAACATCTTGGCCATGTTCTGTTATAATCTCCACCCGGCACAGCCAGAAGAGGACTGGCCACCCCACATAGCCTGGTTCCTCTCTAGGTTTCTTCCTAGGTTTTGGCCTTTCTAGGGAGTTTTTCCTAGCCACCGTGCTTCTACACCTGCATTGCTTGCTGTTTGGGGTTTTAGGCTGGGTTTCTGTACAGCACTTTGAGATATCAGCTAATGTACAAAGGGCTATATAAATACATTTGATTTTAGGTATTTCTTTACGTAAATAATCAATAAAATTGAAGACGGGATGATCTGTGTTCAATACAGGAAGAAAACAAACTGTAGCATGCTTTCTGGTCATGCGCCTCTATCTAACAGTACACTTCAAGTGACTCTCGTTCAAGATGGCCGTACTTCTTCATTACACAAAGGAATAACCTCAACCAATTTCTGAAGACTGTTGACATCCAGTGGAAGCGATAGGAACTGCAAGAAGGTCCCTTAGAAATCTGGATTCCCAATGAAAATCCATTGAAAAGAGTGACCTAAAAAAAAAAAATCTGAATGGTTTGTCCTCTGGGTTTCGCCTGCTAAATAAGTTCTGTTATACTCACAAACATGATTCAAACAGTTTTAGAAACTTCTGAGTGCTTTCTATCCAAATCCTATACTAATAATATGCATATCTTCTCTTCTGGGGATGATTAGCAGGCAGTTGAATTTGGGCATGCATTTCATCCGGACGTGAAAAAACCAAGAAGTTAACAAGAATTTGTGGAGTGGTTGAGAAACGAGTTTTAATGACTCCAACCTAAGTGTATGTAAACTCCCGACTTCAACTGTACGTACACTACCGTTCAAAAGTTTGGGGTCACTTCGAAATGTCCTTGTTTTTGAAAGAAAAGTAAATTGTTTTGTCCATTAAAATAACTTAAATTTGATCAGAAATACAGTGTAGACATTGTTAATGTTGTAAATTAATTTTGTACCTGGAAATGGCAGATTTTTAAGGGAACATCTACTGTACATAGGCGTAGAGGCCCATTATCAGCAACCACCACTCCTGTGTTCCAATGGCACGTTGTGTTAGCTAATCAAAGTTGATAATTTTCAAAGGCTAATTGATCATTAGAAAATCCTTTTGCAATTATGTTGGCACAGCTGAAAACTATTGTACTGCTTAAAGAAGCAATAAAACTGTCCTACTTTGTACTAGTTGAGTATCTGGAGCATCAGCATTTGTGGGTTCGATTACAGGCTCAAGATCGGCAGAAACAAATTTCTTTCTTCTGAAATTCGTCAAACTTGGATTTGCTAACACAACGCGCCATTGTAACACAATCGAGATGGTTGTACGCATATGTAGATATTCCATTAAAAATCAGCCATTTCCAGCTACAATAGTAATTTACAACAATAACAATGTCTACACTGTATTTCTGATTAATTTGATGTTATTTTAATGGACAAAAAATTAGCTTTCTTTCAAAAACAAGGACATTTCTAAGTGACCCAAACTTTTGAACGGTAGTGTATGTTGAAGAGGGTGGAGCTTATGCTGCATCCCTATCTCACACTCACACCTCTCTCCAATTCTTACCCTGATTTTAGTCGATCACGTTGCAAAAGTCCCTCACCTTGTCTTCATTGATCTCCAGTGGCTTGTGCTCTATAAATGCAGATATCCACCTATCAGTCTATAGTAGTAGAGGAGAGGAGACATAGTTGGAGAGAGAGGGGTGACAGGGCTGGATTGATGAGCTATTGAAATCAAACCCCAGTCCGTTTTAGTCTGTGTGAAGTTTAACTCTTTAAAATCCAGTTTCAAGCACAAACGCCTTGGCAGCAGCTAATGGGGATCCATAATAAATACAAATACAAATGGTAATAAGCCAGGGCCAAGCAAAGGGGGAAGGATCCTTCTCATCCAAACAGCACATGACATTTATTCACATTCGGAATACCAAAAATGTTCAATTGCACTACAAATCCGTTTCTTTTTTGGCTACCAAAACAAATACACAATGAAATACAAGCCCTGACATCCTCTTGTCCGTCATCCACATGCAATCTCTCTAAAGTAATGAGCATCCACTTCATCATCTATGAATGGCCTGGCCCTCTCTCAAAGTCCTCCTGCCACCGCACTGCAGTCGGTGACCACACACACACACACACACACACACGTTCCCTGACAGCAGCACTCTGAAGGGGCCTTTATTCTGTGCTAAACTGGCATATCATGAGGTTTTGATCAAGCATTTGATTCACTACTATGTTATTGCAAAGTGTGCTGCACACTCAGAGGCGATTACTTATCATTATTCATTAGCTTTAGCAGAGAATAGGAATACTCCTGTATAAACAGCAGCTTCAGTACAGCTGAGCGAAGCTGACCAATGACAAAAGCTACAATCACTCACCTCTGATTTGTTGGCTATGATCTGAACCCTGAGATCATCAGCCTGCGACAGGAGGCCATCACTTGCAACTTGCCCTCCTCCTCTAGCTCTGGCCTGGTTGGCTGAGATGCAGGTAGAACGGGCTCAGAGTCTACAGTCATCTCCCCATCAGATGAGACTGTGGTAATCGTGTATTTCTTGTTGCCCTCTGATAGGATGCTTTTTTGAAGATGTGGACTGGTCTTCTGCCTCCACCAATACCCTCAGGTTGTCTGATACCCACAGTAAAGAAAGGAAACAGGATAAGAAATATGTTATGGGGAGGGGACGGTGAAGTCAGCTAGTAGTCTAGATGTAGACACTGCTACAGCCAGCTAGTAGTCTATGTAAACACTGTTAGTAGTCTATATGGAAACACTGTTAGTAGTCTATATGTAGACACTGTTACAGCCAGATAGTAGTCTATATGTAAACACTGCTACAGCCAGCTAGTAGTCTATATGGAAACACTGCTACAGCCAGCTAGTAGTCTATATGTAGACACTGCTAGTAGTCTATATGTAAACACTACTAGTAGTCTATATGTAAACACTGCTACAGCCAGCTAGTAGACTATATGTAAACACTGCTAGTAGTCTATATGTAAACACTGCTACAGCCAGCTAGTAGTCTATATGTAGACACTGCTAGTAGTCTATATGTAGACACTGCTAGTAGTCTATATGGAAACACTGCTACAGCCAGCTAGTAGTCTATATGTAGACACTGCTAGTAGTCTATATGTAAACACTGCTAGTAGTCTATATGTAAACACTGCTAGTAGTCTATATGGAAACACTGTTACAGCCAGCTAGTAGTCTATATGGAAACACTGCTACAGCCAGCTAGTAGACTATATGTAAACACTGCTAGTAGTCTATATGTAGACACTGCTACAGCCAGTTAGTAGTATATATGTAGACACTGCTACAGCCAGCTAGTAGTCTATATGTAGACACTGCTAGTAGTCTATATGTAGACACTGCTAGTAGTCTATATGTAAACACTGCTAGTAGTCTATATGGAAACACTGTTACAGCCAGCTAGTAGTCTATATGGAAACACTGCTACAGCCAGCTAGTAGTCTATATGTAAACACTGCTAGTAGTCTATATGTAGACACTGCTACAGCCAGCTAGTAGTCTATATGTAGACACTGCTACAGCCAGCTAGTAGTCTATATGTAGACATTGCTACAGCCAGCTAGTAGTCTATATGGAAACACTGCTACAGCCAGCTAGTAGTCTATATGTAGACACTGCTACAGCCAGCTAGTAGTCTATATGGAAACACTGCTACAGCCAGCTAGTAGTCTATATGTAGACACTGCTAGTAGTCTATGTGTAAACACTGCTACAGCCAGCTAGTAGTCTATACGTAGACACTGCTACAGCCAGCTAGTAGTCTATATGTAGACACTGCTACAGCCAGCTAGTAGTCTATATGTAGACACTGCTAGTAGTCTATATGTAGACACTGCTACAGCCAGCTAGTAGTCAATATGTAAACATTGGCAGAAGATACCGACCCTACCTCTAAGCTTGTATACACTGAGCTGCACTGGGGTCGGAACACAATCATGGTTACATTAAGACACCGTGGAGCCGGCGCGAGATATGGACCGGAAAATGTACGTCAAATGCAGGGATGGGATATGCCACTCTACTCCAAATTGTACCATTTTGGAATGGCACGTCATGTTGAACAACAAAGGTGCTGATTGTCTGACACTGCCATTCCAAAATGATGATAAAAAGGCTGAGGTGGCTACTGCTAGCTAGGATGAAAACAAAATGGAAGTTTCCAGAAGAAACTAGCAGTATTCCAATCTTCTCAATGGAGCCGTGTGGATAAAGGTACAATTTGGAGTACAGTGGCATTTCCCCATCCCTGCATTGAGGTACGTTTTGTGATCCATATCTCCCACCGTCTCCATGCAGTCTTAATTTAACCATGATTAAGTTCCGACCCCAGTGCAGCTCAGTGTAAAGATGTGTAACAGTAGAGTCGTCTGTAGCTAGCAGCCTACTGTGCTGCCGAGGAGCGAGCAAGATACAGTGAAACCATTCTTTGAACATTGTATAATTTAATATTTGATAAGAACAGATATGCTGCACATCTCGTGGGCATCTCTCTTGCAGTGATCGACGCTACTGTAGCTGGATTAGATTGTGTGTAAAACCATTATTATACCAACCTCACTCCCGAAGTCTGTGTGCAGATTCAAAATCATGCAAATGTTGTCTCTGTATCTTGATATGTCCTTGCTAGACGACGTTGTGCCAACATTTCCCATTTGTTTATCGCCTACAACAGTTTTTTTTTTAATTAACTTCTTCCTGTCCGCCATTGCGCTACCATGTCTCAGGCACGGTGCTCATTGATTGGTTAACAGCGATCCCGTCAATACCGGACGTTGTATTACGAAGCACCGCAAAGTAGTAAAAGAATGGGACATAATGATCATAAAACATTCAACAAGTTGGCATTAGTATAAACCTAAACCTATACTCAGCAAAAAAAGAAACGTCCCTTTTTCAGGACCATGTCTTTAAAAGATAATTTGTAAAAATCCAAATAACTTCACAGATCTTCATTGTAAAGGGTTTAAACACTGTTTCCCATGCTTGTTCAATGAACCATAAACAATTAATGAACATGCACCTGTGGAGCGGTTGTTAAGACACTAACAGCTTACAGACGGTAGGTAATTAAGGTCACAGTTATGAAAACTTAGGACACTAAAGAGGCCTTTCTACTGACTCTGAAAAACACAAAATGAAAGATGCCCAGGGTCCCTGCTCATCTGCGTGGACGTGCCTTAGGCATGCTGCAAGGAGGCATGAGGACTGCAGATGTGGCCAGGGCAATAAATTGCAATGTCCGTACTTTGAGACGCCTAAGACAGCACTAGAGGGAGACAGGACGGACAGATGATCATCCTCGCAATGGCAGACCACATGTAACACACCTGCACAGGATCGGTACATCCGAACATCACACCTGCGGGACAGGTACAGGATGGCAACAACAACTGCCTGATTTACACCAGGAACACACAATCCCTCCGTCAGTGCTCAGACTGTCCGCAATAGGCTGAGCGAGGCTGGACTGAGGACTTGTAGGCCTGTTGTAAGGCAGGTCCTCACCAGACATCACCGGCAACAGCGTCGTCTATGGGCACAAACCCACCATCGCTGGACCAGACAGGACTGGCAAAAAGTTATCTTCACTGACGAGTTGCGGTTTTGTCTCACCAGGAGTGATGGTCGGATTCGTGTTTATCGTTGAAGGAATGAGCGTTACACCGAGGCCTGTACTCTGGAGCCGGATCGATTTGGAGGTGGAGGGTCGTCATGGTCTGGGGCGGTGTGTCACATCATCATCGGACTGAGCTTGTTGTCATTGCAGGCAATCTCAACGCTGTGCGTTACAGGGAAGACATCCTTCTCCCTCATGTGGTACCCTTCCTGCAGGCTCATCCTGACATGACCCTCCAGCATGATAATGCCACCAGCCATACTGCTCGTTCTGTGCGTGATTTCCTGCAAGACAGTGTTCTGCCATGGCCAGCGAAGCACCCGGATCTCAATCCTATTGAGCACGTCTGGGACCTGTTGGATCGGAGGGTGAGAACTAGGGCCATTCCCCCCAGAAATGTCCGGGAAATTGCAGGTGACCTGGTGGAATAGTGTGGTATCATCTCACAGCAAGAACTGGCAAACCTGGTGCAGTCAATGAGGAGGAGATGCACTGCAGTACTTAATCTTACGACTAGCAATCCCGGATCAGGGAGCGTAATCATAGCCTCAAACGAATTAGCATAACGCAGCGGACATAAATACCCCTAGAAAATGTTCCTATTCATGAAAATCACAAATGAAATATATTGAGACACAGCTTAGCCTTTTGTTAATCACACTGTCATCTCAGATTTTCAAAATATGCGTTACAGCCAACGCTAAACAAGCATTTGTGTAAGTTTATCATGGCATAATGCTATGCTAGGCTCTGCTGGCAGCAGGCAACATTTTCACAAAAATAAGAAAAGCAATCAAATTAAATCATTTACCTTTGAAGAACTTTGGATGTTTTCACTCAGGAGACTCCCAGATAGCAAATGTTCCTTTTTTCCAAAAATATTATTTTTGTAGGCGAAATAGCTCCCATTTGTTCATCATGCTTGGCTGAGAAATCGACCGGAAAATGCTATCACTACAACGCCAAACTTTTTTCCAAATTAGCTCCATAATATTGACAGAAACACGGCAAACGTTGTTTAGGATCAATCCTCAAGGTGTTTTTAACATATATATTCGATAATATATCCGTCAAGGCAATTGGTTTCTCATAAGAAGCGATTGGAAAAATGGCTACCTCAGTATTTTACGCAAGATTTTCTGCGAGAGACACCATGTGACCACTAGCTAAATATGGTCCCTTACGGCTATTCTTCAACAGAAATGCGTAAAAAGACGTCACAATGCTGTAGACACCTTGGGGAATACGTAGAAAACGTACGCTCATTCGTAGCTCATTCACAGCCATATAAGGAGTCAATGGCATGAGGCGGTTTTAAAAAATGCGGCACTTCCTGATTGGATTTTTATCTGGGTTTTGCCTGTAACATCAGTTATGTTGCACTCACAGACAATATCTCTGCAGTTTTGGAAACGTCAGAGTATTTTCTATCCAAATCTGTCAATTATATGCATAGTCGAGCATCTTTTCGTGACAAAATATCTTGTTTAAAACGGGAACGTTTTTCATCCAAAAATTTAAATATTGCCCCCTAGTCGTAAAAGGTTATTAATGCAGCTGGTGGCCACACCAGATACTGACTGTTACTTTTGATTTTGACCTCCCCTTTTGTTCAGGGACACATTATTCAATTTATGTTAGTCACATGTCTGTGGATCTTGTTCAGTTTGTCTCAGTTGTTGAATCTTGTTATGTTCATACAAATATTTACACATGAAAATAAGCATAGTTGACAGTGAGAGGACATTTCTTTATTTGCTGAGTTTATATTATGCCCATTTAAAATCCATTCTCAACTATCTTTGTAGAGAAAATATAATCATTATGGAATAAATAGATAATAGACTATACATTTTTAGAATAGCAGCAGGGACTCAAGTCAGAAACGCCTAACAAAGTGAACCAATGACTTGGTTAGTCAAACACTCTTCATATAATTAATTAAAATACTTTATTTGCATGGCATGTTGAATAGAAACAACGTTTAAAAACTCCTACACATGTCGTCCGCATGGCCTTCATCGAAATGCGTCAGAGTTTTTAATCTTTGCTACCATTGAACACGCCATACAAATGAAGGCATTTTGATTAATTATATGAAGAGTGCCTTGGTCCTTCTTTCTTTTTGATGACCAATTTACCCCTTTTACCGAAGAGCACATTCTGTCTACCAAAACCGACAATTGTATACCTTAGCAATGTTTCCCTTCCTCCTCTTTCTACAGCTTATTGATTTAACATGCATCATATCTGAAACAGTACTCAGAACTAAAGTCCTAAATATTTGACTAGACCACTTAAAGTTAACACTTAACTTTTATGTCCCACACTCAAATGGGATATGTATTAGTAGCAAAGACCTGGCAATCAAATAATAGTCTCAGAATTTATTTCATGTTTAAACAATAGTTTTTTGGGTTAAACTTTATTTGACACCTATGTCATATGTTATAACAGCTGACATAACCTGTCATAATATGGTCATAACACTGTCATGACCCATATATTTACACCTGTTGTGACATATATTGTGTTATTTTATGGCTGGTTGTGACAGAATGTCATAACCCACATTTATTCCAATTCGTTTTGTCCCTGCCAAGAAGATTCCTTTCATTTGAAAGTTTGTTTCTTAATAAGTCCTTTGTTGTTATTGTAATGAATCCTTTACAGTCATGTTTCTTTCAGCATATTTTAAAGAACTTGTAGAAAACACACTCTATGACACTGTCATGAAGCATTATGACCATCATAATGATGCAAGCGAGATAGGCCTATCACGTGCATGCTCTTATGTCCGTCATCAGTCAAAAAGAGGGTGTCTTGTCCTGCTCCTGAACTCTGCTCCTGCATTCATCCCAGTCATCAGCAACAGAACATTGGGGTAGGTGCATGTCTGACATCAATGTGTGCACAATTACAATGATAAAAAAAAAAATTGACCATATTAAATTATTATATAACATAACACACTGACACCTAGACTATGGTGTAATGGAATATTTTGCCTTGTGTGGTAGGTTTTGTGGGTTTCTACAATCTAATGTAGGTGTCATAACCAGACATAATATAAATACCGTGGTAGGTTTTGACACTCTTATGTAGGTGTCATAACCCGTCATAAAATAACACAATATATGTCACAATAGGTATTAAATATGTGTCAGGACAGTGTTATGACCGTATAATTAACAGGTTATGTTTATGTTAGCTGTTACGACATATTACGTACGATATGGTTAATGCTGCCGTTTTTTTTTTTTTTTTTTAAATCACAAGAGGTTACATAGTGTTTTGCCCAGATAATTCCCCAAACGGGTTCATTCATCGCTAATCCAAAGAAATGATATTATGCTGACATATTGCAGTATTTCTTATTATTGAAATGAGTTGTATTTGTGCATTTAACTATTCCAAGGCAAATACAAATGACACTCAATTTTCCTAGTGCATTATAGAACCCTATGGGCTAAAAGTATTCACAAGCATTGCACTATTTAGGGAATAGGGTGTCATTTGGGACACAGGTGGTATGATATAAAATACCAATTAAACACTGCAGTGTTACCTGAGTGAACGATCCATCAGTTTGACATAAAGTGAATGACTGGGGCTACTTACCCTGTTACCCAGACTATATTATTCACCATTTTACAATTTAGACAAAGTGAAAGACTTGTCATTCAAGTGTGTATATATATATATGTGTGTGTGTGTGTGTGTGTGTGTGTGTGTGTGTGTGTGTGTGTGTGTGTGTGTGTGTGTGTGTCTCTCTCTCACACACAAGGGATGGGAACCTGCCTGGCCTGGCCCACAATGGTGTATTTCTCTGTGTTGAGGGACTGTGGGAAAATCTCCTTCCCCTATTCAGGTCGACATTTTCCCCTCTTTTCATATAATGAGGGGACACTAATGAAGGAAGGCAACAACAGAAAAAGAACAATTAACAGCAATAAGAAAGCAGTGAGTACTCAGAGCTGATCCACAATGTCCTGGTGGACGGGTTAATCATTTTAGGAAAGGGTTTAGAGACTTGCCATTCACTTTAATTCATTTCTAGGGGGATTTTTCCTCTCCTTGCAGCAGGAAGGGAACTGTAACACTTGACATCTTTTGACATGCTGAGCTGTGGTTGTATATTCCCACGCCGAGAGGAGCTAGAAAATTAAATGCTGCTCATTTCATTTGTCTGATTTACTGACTGACTGACTGCATGTGTATGATTGAATACCTGACTTCCTTTTAATATAAAAAAAATACAAAAATAAAATAATATGATTCTAAATTTGATTCTGTGCTCAGCAAATATCTTAGAAATGGTGCTGTAAAACAAAATAAACAATCATTGAAATAACGTGAAACAATCTTTGCACGAACCAGTGCACTTTAGGCTGCAATGTATTGTATGAAAGGTGCTAAATAAATACAAGTTTCTTGTAATTGTTAATTATTATGAACTGGATAACTTCATGGCGATGATACATTATTTTAGCTTGATTTGGAATAGGAATTTGGGGCATTTTACAGGTCTAAAGACTTTGTGTTGGAGTAGGGAGGAGGCAGTCATGGGGTGGTGGTGGAGGGGTCTGAAGATGGATTGAGGCTGCCTCTTGCTGCTCCACCATCAGCCACCTGCAGCACAGTAAAAAGCTGCTTATTTAGCCCATCTGTCTGGCCTCCACTAGCAGATGATCTTGACAGAGAAAGAGAAGAAACAGAAAAGGAGGGAGGGGAGAGAGAGGCAGGAAATGAGAAAGACAAGCGGAGTTGGTTTCTGAAATGTATTTTTGTTGGGGCGTTTATGATATCCACTTTTTCCTGTTTCAGTTTGAGAGCAATATTCAGTACACACCTATACTGGTGATGCCAGGGATATTTCTGACCTTCAGCTTCTTTCCGTAGCATCAAAGGAAGTGCTAGTTATACTTCACCTATTAAAAACGAAATAATGTAATGTCCTGTGTCTGGACTCATGTTAAACAACTCCAATTTAACAGTTTAAAAAAGATAAACGCAATACAGTAAGTGTAAACTGTCAGTATTAATACCAGGTCCTGTATTTCTGCCTACCAGATGCTCATCATCAGCGAGGTTTCTAAACATGCACTTGACTAATCAATGAGGGTGAACAAGCACTTAATGCAAACTGATGTAAATATCACAGAGTGAGCGTTTAATGCAAACTGCAGAGCAGAAAATCCATGATAGTATACCTCATTGTCTCATGGAAAATTAAATATATATTAGTATATCCAAAAAATATTTTTGAAGATTTTAAATCTTTTAATGATTTTATTTTTGCCTTTTCAAAAGGACTGGACAGCACAAAATAAAATGTACACGAAGTATGAACAGCAAACCACCAGACAGGTGAAGCAGGTGCAGGTAAATAGCCTTTTACATTATTTAAACTAAATTAAACAATTAGAATGGCAACAAAAATGACATGATTAAAATGCATTAACAAGCTACACCCGCAATAACATCTGCTAAACACTTGTATGTGACCAATAAACAATAAAACATAGGATTTAATCTGCTGTTAAAGTTACTTAAAAGGTCTTCATGCTGTTGAGAGCATTAATAAGTAAACACAGAGTGATGATACTCATTAGGCTTTTAAAGCAGTCAGTTCTAGTTCTGTTCTTATCCACCACCCATCAATCAGCAGAAGTAGAGCATGTAGCTAACATCAGAGCCCAGACTGTTCCGTGTTCAATTGCACCTCTTAATATAATAAAGATCCGGTTTCACATGCAGGCAGACATTCAAGAGCCTGACTGACGCTCAGACTGACTTTTCCTCCTTTTTTGTTTAGTAAAGTCTTCTTAATTAATCTACTTTTTTAGCCCTTCTGTCTGGTCTCCACTAGCAGATGATCTACTTAATAAAATAGCTATGGCAGAGCAGGGTTGCAATCAAGGCCATTTCAATTTTGACCATTTCGGAAGAAAAACTGTCAGACCCAATGAGAAAAATGTGAGTTGATATTGGCATTTTAGTGGAAAATGTTACTGTATTGACATGCAATTGACCCCAGCCCTGTGACAGTGCTAGGTAAACACAAGTCCCAATACCTATTGCCTAAACAAGGGAAGAAGAATCAGAAGAGGGTAGAGAAAGAAGCCCCCTCTCACCCGTCTCAGCTGTGACAGTAACCAGGGTCCTGGGGAGTCTAAAACGGGGATCAGGAGTGAAGTGCAGTGAATCGCAGGAGTGCTCCAATCACTCTGCAGGCAGACTTCCAGTGAGAGGGAGAGAGGGAGCATGTTGATGGTTATCTGGTTATTATATCCTCACAACTAGGAGCACTCCAATCTGTCTGCCATAGATGGATATGTGATTATAAGGTTATTGGATATTATTCATAGCTTAAATTATATTCAGTTGATGAAGAGATTGACAAATGCATAGACAAAGACATGTTTTTCGTTTTGACTCTAGTGGTAGCAAATAGCAATATCAACCATAATTTTTTGCCATTTGAGGTATCAAAAAAAAAAATGTAACAATGTTTTCATAGAGGAAAAAAATGCTTTTGAATTTGTTTTAGTATTGTGGAATTTCAATACAATCCGACAAATTTCTCTCTTCCTCACTGAGTCGGTGGCCTTGCATGGCTTCTTACCAGCATACACCCCCCCCCCCCCACTCTCTCTCTCCCACTCCCCTCCCTGCCCCCACTTTGGGACGACTGCACCTGTCACCTGGGGGCCCCTGCCTGTCTGCCTCTGCTGCCTAGCCTCCACTACACTCAGGAACCATTTACATAACCTCATTTAGCAGTTCACAAATCAGGGCCATTAAGAGCAGCTACAGGAACCAAGGGTTCTAATTTCGCCTGCCTTTCACAGTGGGGAAATTGTGCGGCTCAGGCCTACAAATAAAGAGCCAGGGTCTTGGCTTTGATTGTTGATTGTGATGGTAAATGTACCGATGATTAGAACAGATTTTCCCTTTTATTGATTTTCTGGCAAATCACAGCGTGGGATTGGTCCTAGTCCTGTGGTGGGGTGGGAGGGGCTGGGACGGGGATGGGGGGGGGGGTCAAGGAGAGCTAGTAAGGGGGGTTATGTGCAGTAGGCTTTAGTATTTGAACATTTATCAATGTCTCCTTTAGGATGAACTTCTATAAAGGTATGAAGAGAAACTCAATGATTCACATCTACCGGCTGTTTATCATGCTTAACTATATCATAAATGCTTTTTATTTATTTTTATTTACATCAATGTCAATATATAACATAAATAAAAACCCAGGATTTATTCATTCAAAACCTTCCAAAAACATAGTCAATAGAAAAAAACACCATATTTCAATGAAGTCATTATTCCTCAACCTTGTTCATATGCATCACAAATGACCATGCAACCAAGCATAGAAATCATGTGAAGCATTTACGCCTAAACTGCTTTTATTTTTCATTAATGTGATAGCAATAAACAAATCCAGTGTCAATGAATCGCACAAGTCAAGAGCTGTAAAATTATTTTCAATCAGCATTCAATTTGGCAAAGATGGGGGGGGGGGGGTTCATAGAATAAGGGGCTTGAATGATTCAAATTTCCACTTGTTCACTGCCAAACCTGGAGGTGCCTGGCTACAGTGGTGGTTCGCTTTATGGGCCATTTTGAAGGGCCATTCTCAATTAGTCAACAAATCAGAACTTCTCTCAGTAGCCTATAGTGCCTAGACTTCACATGTGTTTGCACTTCAGGCTGGAATATAGGGGGCGAGGTGAAGGCTCTGCATGCAAGAGATGTAACATAACACCAGCAAACCCACAGCTGGGATTATGTAAGAAAAACAACACCAGAAATGGACACACCAGGTGTATAAAATATAGTATATGACAACATCGGTTGGGTCAGGGGCATACCAATGGAGGCTGCTGAAGGGAGGATGGCTCATAAAAATGGCTAGAATGGCACAAATGTCAACCATGTGTTTTATCTATTTGATACCATTCCACTAATTCCGCTCCAGCTATTACTACAAACCCATCCTCCCCAATTAAGGTGCCACTTCTGTGGGTCATACACAGTGTAACATTAAAATGTGTGTGTATGTGAGGTACGATTCACTAAAGTGTATGCCCCTGCCATGTCCAGCTTGATCAAGTTGCTCCAAATACCGATTGAGCTGTTTCACTTGAGGCTAATTTATGACAAGTGCACAGAGCAGGTTTGTGGGGGTGGGGATTTAGTAGAATGGTGCTTGAGAATGCTATAGCAACGGCATAGTCTAGGGGAGGTAGGCCTCTGGTACAACCACAGTAAAGTAGCTGCAGTAAGTCATGGTAACAGTGATAACACACTCAAAGATAATACTAAATATATATGATGTAAGTGTGTCAAATTCAGCCCTGTTTGATCAAAATGAAAGCCCTTTAGTCACACCTGTTTCTTTCAAAGGTCATCAAAAGATTATTTATAAATAGAAAATCAAGAAAAACACATAACATCTAGTTTTGCTTCACCTCTGGTTGAGTTAACTACTAACTTGAATTCAACATGAAAAAACAACATCACCCTGTAATTGGATTTAGATTTAAAAAGGTGGGTGAGAAAAAGTCAATAATTCCCTCACCTTGATGACTTTCTCCAAAAGTAATCATTTTTACACCTTGATTCACGTTGTGTTTTTATTTATTTATATGAAGTGGAAACATCGGTGATTCAACCAGTTTTTGGTCAGTGGGCTGCAATTGGTGGTACGTTATAGGCCTATGTTTTTAACTTCATGATGTTGTTTAGAATCCACACATGTATAAAGAGGTGGACTATAGCTTAAAAAATACTATCTGTAAACCACATTTTGTGACTTCAAGAGATTGTAGGCAATGAGTTGACAAACTTTCCATCCTGGCATTCATGAATTCTTGTTAAAACGCTCTGGGGCTATAAACAACTGTTGTTTCTGTGTAGACCTAACGAAATTACATTTAATGAACAAGTAATTGCTACAGATAGAATGGACGGTTTGAAAGCAAACAGCCTAATTGATTTGCATTTTCCATTTTTTTTGCGCTCGGGCTCCGCCCTTCGAACCCCAACCGGCATTGTCTGTGAGCTTCTATTGATTTGGCTGTGTGTATCCCTCCGCATGTGTTTCCCCTCATTAACGGATAACGGGGTCCTGATTACTCCCATCCCCGTGTTTAATGTTCCTTAATGTCTACTTTGTTCCCGTGTCATGTCGGAGGGCAGCGGGGATAATGAACGGGTGGGTGGGCCAGGATTGGATTGTGTTGGATGTGGGGTATTAAGGAGGATCAGCGGTTAGGTTAAAATATCAGCACCTTTGAGACAGACTGGGGCGCAGCATGTGGCCTGAATGCCGCCCCGTACCGTTTTGTCGCAAAAATGACTTAAAATGATCTATAAATCAATAGAGAACATATGCCGTCACTGTGCACATCGTTGGCAGTATAATTAAAAAACAAAAACAAACAGTTATTTGAAAGAATAGCCTGAGCGGAGTGCAGTCAATGTTACGTGGAACAAGTTTCTATGACCATGGGGTGTAAAGTATTAAAGGTAAGCCTATTGAACATGTAAACTTGGTTCTATAGACATATTTAGCGCCTCCAAACACAGAGAGCTCCAACTGTCTCCATACGCCTCGACCTAGGCTACCACCGATTTTCGTTCCTTCAGATTTGGTTTATTACTGACCATGAAACAAATGGTAGGTACAGTGTTCATTGCATTCAACTGCTGGGCGGGAAATACAATACAAAGTAGAACTACCACGTTACATAGACCGAATTGCATGTTAGCTAATTGTTAATTTAAACGGCTCGCAGCGGCTAATTATGTCTACACAGCCAAGGCTATTTGCATGATGGACTATCGCCACCTGCCTCCGCGCGAGGAGGCCCGCTGCCAGGGCAAACTATATAATTACAGAACAGTGGTGGGGCAATTTTTGACTGGCGTGCCTTTTGTGTCGCATGAATTCGTCATAATGGCATATTTCATTAGGGGGCCAATGGCACCCCTCCCGATTGGTTCAAGAACAAAACGAACGCCTTCCAACGTCTCAACAGGTTCTAATGCTATAGCCTAGCCATCTTCACACCGACCACTCCCAGTATTTTTCATTAGGCTGTATTTTTCATTTGCTTATTTTGGTGTGAGTTAAATAGACGTGCTTTGCCATTCTCAGCCCCGACCATTGAATTGGTCAAACATATACTTAGGGGGATTATTTTTAGTCTGAAATCATCATGCTGTCATGTCATAGTAATTCTGAGGTTATTAGGGAATAAGGTGTCTTGATTGGATTGCTTGTTATTTTGACTTGTTATCAACAGGCTAGTTATTTTAGTAACCTTTTTACCTCGTTTTGTTCACCCCTTTTAAAAACACTCCCTCCGTTGGGCACTGTGGTTTGGCTATAGCCTACTTGTGCCTATCACTGTAAAACTTTCCCCAGTAAATGTACAGCATTATAATGGCAGCAGAGTTGCTAAATACTGTAACTCTGCTGACAGTTTAATGCTGTAAATGTACAGTACAGCATGTTACCTTAATACGTTTTATGGTACCAATATTCTTACTGTAATGTTTTTTTTCTGCAATTGTAATGAATGGATTGGATGAATGAATGAATGAAATTCATTGGTGGGAGGCAGGGTTTGTATTTTACAGTAATTGCATGGGATTACAGCATATCAGTTACATGTATATTTGGTCTTTAATATCACTTGCACTTCTAGAGGCCTTAACAAAGGCTTCCAAACTTGCAGTGACTACAGGGAAAAACAGACCGAGGACATGGCAAATACTCAACCATTAAAGGTTTGCGTTTTTCCTAACAATTAAATATACACATTTAATTGTCGGGGTACAACTACCATATATGAGTTAAAATTGTACAGCACTCCCACTCACTGGTGCAACAAATGTAGCCTCTTACAAAATATGTTAATGAGCCAGATATAACAATAGCATGCACCCACTACTGATCAACAGATTTTTGGGCTTTAAAAATACAGTAGGGAACTGTATTATGTAGGGTGGAATTACAGTGCCATTTGAAATACAGTACTTATTTAGATCAATGTCATGTTAAACCAACAATTCATTGGAATGTATATGGTACATTGATGTTAGTTTTATTGTATACATGTAATACTGTAAAAAAATATATATATAAACATTTTTTAACACCATCTATAGGGCTTGCAGAAAACTGCCTTTTGGATATGTGGTATAAGGTTGCCATAATGCCTGCCAAATGGACAACTTATCAAGGCAAGTTGTAAAGTAGACTATGAGATAAAGAGGTGGCATGGTTAAATGTCACTATTTTGACGTATTTTTATTTTGACATATAAAAATGACAAATCAGATATTTAGCTGATAATAATTGTATTTAATAATTTCACCATGACAGATTTGAGTGCTTTTGAACACTCTGCTTTTTGCTAAATGTGTCATTGATTTCACATGATATTTCGATATCCACGTTGGTCCTAATGAGGATTTTAACGGATGTTTTCTGTCGTTGCTGTTCCATGTCAATAGGAGCAACTGTCAAAACAACTGCTCTAACTTCCCGTCTACTTCCTGTTGTAAATCGCGTAATGTTTTTGAATACGCACCAGGCTTATCATCAAATTCATGAAAACGTTGTCATTTATGATATGTAAAATTATATTCTTATTCGTGGATTAATTTACTTACTGATGCCTTTCGATTAACAAACAACAAATAAAATAACTTAATCGAAAATGTTAATGAAAGGCATCAGCTAGAAATAAATTGATCCACGAATACGAATATAGCTTTACATATAATGACCAGGTTTTCATAAATTTTATGATATGCTTGAATCCTATTCAGAAACAGTACGGGACTTGAAACAGGAAGTAGGCGGGACTTTCATAGCGTATTGTTTAAATGAGGCGCAAAATTGCCCAGTGCATCTTGGTTGGGTCATTAATGCTGTATTAAAGCCGAATAACTCTTGTTTTCTCTGTTTGACTGTGGCAGGGGAGTGAGAGCATCCATTTCAACTCCTCTAAATACATTTATCCAGTTCACTAAACCCGTTGTGAAAGCAGACTGAAGCTCAGTAGGTGGCTTGCAATGTCCTCCAATTAAGTTCCATTATGTTAAACCTTTTGCCGTTTGAAATATAGCCGCAGCTATTTTAGTGGTGGATGGCGGGGTTCTTTTTTCTGCGCCACGCGCGCAGGCAATCAGTCTATATTAAAAGGTGCACGAGGAAGAAAACAAAGTTTGTCAGTGAGACAGGAGAAAGAGACGATTACATGCCAAAGACCTCATGTTAACACAGTAATGGCTCGGTGGCTACGAAAGGACACCCACTGGTACAGTAGCCTACAAGGCAACCTGGTCTAGGAGCAAAACATATGATATGTTACATAAATCCGTGTCACTCTATTTTGTCTGATATGTTAAGTTACATTACATTGGCCAACCAATGTAATAGCAGTCATTCAATACAGTACGAATTGTAGGATGTATAGTAAGTAGCCCGTGTTACTAATTCTAATTCGTATGATATGTTACGAATTTAAATTCGTACAAAATGTTCTGAATTTGCAATACATATATGTTACGAATTCCAATGTGTTGTTGCTAACATTAGCTAGGTGGCTAATTCTAACGTTAGATAGGTCGTTAAGGGGTTAGGGGTTAAGGTAACACATTTAATCTTATTGGTCTCATACACATTTTGCAGATGTTACCCCATGTGCAGCGAAATGCTTGTCTTTGTAGCTCCAACAGTGCAGTAATACCTAACAATACACACAAATCCCCAAAATAAAAAGGATTTAAGAAATATCAGGACAAGCAATATCATAGTCCGGAATATAAATATATACAGTACCAGTCAAACGTTTGGACAAACCTACTCATTCCAGGGTTTTTCTTAATTGTTTTACTATTTTCTACATTGTAGAATAATAGTGGGGACATCAAAACTATGAAATAACACATACGGAATCAGGTAGTAACCAAAAAATTGTTAACTTCTTATGGGTGTAGTGTAGACGGTAGTGTCCCACCTGGCCAACATCCGGTGAAATTGCAGAGCGCAAAATTCAAAAATACCAAATATTTAACATTCTTGAAAATATGTGTTATACATCAAAATAAAGCTTAACTTCTTGTTAATCCAGCCACTGTCAGATTTCAAAAAGGCTTTACGACGAAAGCAAACCATGCGATTATCTGAGGACAGCGCCCCGCATACAAACACATGAAAATCATATTTCAACCAGGCAGGTGCACCACAAAAGTCAGAAATAGCGATATAATTAATGCCTTATCTTTGAAGATCTTCTCCTGTTGGCACGCCAAAATGTCCCAGAAACATCACAAATGGTCCTTTTGTTCGATAATGTCCTTCTTTATGTCCAAAAATGTCCATTAATTTGGCGTGTTTGATTCAGAAATACACCGGTTTCAACTCGCCCAACATGCCTGCAAAGTATCTAATAAGTTACCTGTAAACCTGGTCCAAACAACGTTCCTAATCCAACCTCAGGTACCCTAAAACGTAAATAATCAAATTTAAGACAAAATAAAAACGTGAAGCTCGCTCCAGTTCACGCGCACCAAAACAGGATAGTCCACCTGGAGCGACACTTACAAAGAACAGCCCTACTTCTTCATTTTCCAAAAGAAAAACATCGAACAGTTTCTAAAGACTGTTGAAATCTAGTGGAAGCTATAGGAACTGCAACCAGGTTCCTAATAATAAGGTTATCCCATAGAAATCCATTAAATCCTATGACCTCAAAAAATGTTTTCCCCCTGGATGGTTTGTCCTCGGGGTTTCACTTGACAAATCAGTCCTGTAATACTTAGACATTATTTTAACCGTTTTAGAAACTTTAGAGGGTTTTCTATCCAAATCCACCAATTATATGCCTATCCTACCTTCTGGGCCGGAGTAACAGGCTGTTTACTTTGGGCACGCTTTTCATCCGGACGTGAAAATACTGCCCCCTACCCAAGCGAGGTTAAACAAAATTAAAAATATTTTATATTTGAGATTCTTCAAAGTAGCCACCCTTTGCCTTGATGACAGCTTTGCACACGCTTGGTATTCTCTCAACCAGCTTCATGAGGTAGTCACCTGGAATGCATTTGAATTAACATGTGTGCCTTGTTAAAAGTTAATTTGTGGAATTTCTTTCCTTCTTAATGCATTTGAGCCAATCAATTATGTTGTGACAAGGTATACAGAAGATAGCCCTATTTGGTAAAAGACCAAGTCCATATTATGGCAAGAACAGCTCAAATATGCAAAGAGTAATGACAGTCCATCATTACTTTAAGACATGAAGGTCAGTCAATCCGGAAAATGTCAAGAACTTGAAAGTGTCTTCAATGCAGTTGCAAAAACCATCAAGCGCTATGATGAAATAGGCTCTCATGAGGACTGCCACAGGAAATGAAGACCCAGAGTTACCTCTGCTGAAGAGGATACGTTCATTAGAGATACCAGCCTCAGAAATTGTAGCCAAAATAAATGCTACAGAGTTCAACTAACAGACACATCTCACCATCAACTGTTCAGGGGAGACTGCGTGAATCAGGCCTTCATGTTTCAATTACTGCAAAGAAACCACTAGTAAAGGACACCAATAAGAAGAGGAAACTTGCTTGGGCCAAGAAACATGTGCAATGGTGATTAGACCGGTGGAAATCTGTTCTTTGGTCTGATGAGTCCAAATTTGAGATTTTTGGTTCCAACCGCTGTGTCTTTGTGAGACGCAGAGTAGGCGAACGGATGATCTCCACATGTGTGGTTCCCACCGTGAAGCATGTAGGAGGAGGTGTGAGGGTGCTTTGCTGGTGACATTTTCTGTGACTTATTTAGAATTCAAGGCACACTTAACCAGCATGGCTACCACAGCATTCTGTAGTGATACGCCATCCCATCTGGTTTGCGCTTAGTGGGACTATGATTTGTTTTTCAACAGGACAGTGACCCAACACCTCCAGGCTGTATAAGGGCTATTTGACCTGGTCTCCACAATCACCTGACCTCAACTCAAGAGATGGTTTGGGATGAGTTGGACCGCAGAATGAAGGAAACGCAATAAACAAGTCCTTCAATACTGTTGGAAAAGCATTCCAGGTGAAGCTGGTTGAGAGAATGCCAAGAATGTGTAAAGCTGTCAGCAAGGCAAAGGGTCGCTACTTTGAAAAATCTAAAATATATTTTGATTAGATGAACACTTTTTTGGTTACTACATGATTCCATATGTGCTATTTCATAGTTTTGATGTCTTCACTATCATTCTACAATGAAGAAAATAGTTTAAAAAATAAAGTAAAACCCTTGAATGAGTCAGTGTGTCCAAAATGTTAACTGGACCTGTATGTATATGATGTTGTATATAGACATTATTGACAGTATATGAATAGAAAATGTGTAGTTATAGCAGTAGTTATATAAGATGAGCCTTGAACAGAATACAGTATATAGATATGAAGTGGGTAAAACAGCATGTAAACATGATTTAAATGACCAGTGTTCAATGAATATGTACATAAGGTAGCAGTCTCTAACGTGCAGGGTAGAGTAAGGGGTAATACTACTAATAGTGACCAAAGTTCAGGGCAGGGTACTGTGCTGAGGTTAGGTTGAAGGGTTGAGTTTAGGGTTAGAAGGGTTAGCTAACATGCTAAGTAGTTGCATGCTAAGCTAACATCCTAAGAAGTAGTTAAAAAGTACTAAGTAGTTGCAATTGACCTGGCATGAATTGTAGTAACATAATATGTTTTGCTCTAAGACCAGGCTGTACAACGCCATGCATGGCAACGCGCCTCCTGACCGTTTGAGCGGGCTGACGCACCTCTTATTAATAAAAACATTCCCATACCTAGTAGCCAGTTTATACTTAGACTGTCATCACATTAAAAGCTATGCCAAAGGGATACTCCAAAATTCAACAAATGTAATAAAAATTACAAGCATACATTCCCCCAGCACCCCACCCCACTCTATACAACTTTAATGTCATTCCAATCTCAGCAGACCCCACCATGTGAGGTTCTTCAGAAGGAGAATGTGGAATGGAAGAGGGGCCTAGTCCCACATGGCATGCTGCTTCTCAGCTGTCTCAGAGCAGACTTTAGGTGAGCTCAGTCGGACTGCCGGGCCACAGAGAAATGTGGCTAATTAACGTATGTATCAATGAAAGCCTGTGATTGAGATTCTGCGCATGACCGCAGCCTCATTGACAGCCACGCCTGCCTGACCTGGACCTCGTGAAGAGCAGCAGTAGCTCGTGTCTGTTTGTTAAGCAAGTGATGTAGCTTTGCATTCGCAACGAACGAAAAATAAGTCCTATTTAACACTCTTGATGTTCACTATCAACGGAATACAACATCTTATATTTTAATTTGCTTTGATTACAATTTGATTATTATAATAAAATAATATTAAATGTAGTATCTCCTAATGTCTGCTTATATAAAGGTTACTTCATTCCTGATGTATTTAGAAGAGTATGTCCATGCAGGAAATCGGGTGCTCCGTTCCAACAATGACCCATGAAATCAGGGCCATTTCCCTGTACATTTTAATGGCCATTTGAAAATAAAACCATGAATTGTCAGTTGCGGGATAATGCATTTTCTAACCCATACAACAAAAAACGAAGACTTAACATTTCATTTCTCCTCTCCCTCCGCTCCTCGCCCATTCAGGATTTTGACTGATTGCAGCTAGAGTAGCTTAGACTATAGCCATTAAAAGAATAATGTTCACAGAAGAAACAAAACCAAAATGAAAAACAAAGGTATAAAAATGCGTGTTTTTGTTCCTGTCAGAGGGGGGGGGGGGGGACTCTATTCAGCCGGGCTATAAAGGCGCTCTGCGATGCATTTCATTGCTGCAACAATTATGCTGAAAAGGTCAAGTACAGCATCTTGTATTCAGCTTTGCATGACAATGGTCTTTCCCAATGGCACCCTATTCCCTACATAGTGCAATACTTTTGACCAGAACGCTATGGGCCCTGGTAGTGTACTGTTTAGGAAACAGGGTGCCATTAGGGACGGAATCAAGTTGTATTTCACTTCGCAATTGTCCCTCTGGTGCGTTGTTCACACAATTGCTTCAAAAACCAGATAAATGCAGGACAATTAAAGATGTTTTGCTACCAGTTTGACAATAAGATTTAACAGAGAGGAGGTGATTGCAGTTACAGTGTAATTGTCCTATTTTTCATGCACAGTAAGCAAGGAATGTTTGCTTGGTGTGATGTTAATTTAGAATAACTCTTAGCGAGGAGGCATGAATTAAGTCATTTTTACAAATCCTTCCTTATTCAGAATTACATTAAATGTATTGTGTAAAACTGTCTATCAGAATAGCAGACAAGCACAGCAGAGCTACAAAACCGCCAACAGCATTGCATTCATCAATCATCAGTCTGTCCACACAATAACTCAGACGCACATTAATAGGCCTATTATCTGCATTATCTGTTTATCAGATCTGCATAAACCAGGGCTCTCCAACCCTGTTGATAGGGAGCTACGGTCCAGGTTTTCACTCCATTCCTAATGTAGCACACCTGATTCTAATAATTAGCTGTTTGGTAAACTGAATCAGGTTAGTTAGAACTGGGGTTGGAGGCAAAACCTACTGGAGGATAGCTCCGGGAACAGGGTTGGAGAACCCTGGCCTAAACCCTATAAAAGTGTCCACAAACCATTTTGCACATCGATTGACTGTTTACCAGCACTAAAATATATTGACTTCAAAACACTGATTTGTCAAAAATCACATTAATCATTTGAGTCAGACCAATGTTTCCTTGTGCCATGCAGACGCCCATAGTCTACCTACAAATATCATATCAAGTAGATTGACTTCATGATTTACTATAGCAGTTTTTGTTGTTTTTAGAACAGCACCATTTGCTGTAGACAGGATGTGCAGACTATTAGATCCCAATGACAGTTGAGTAGATTCTTCTCTCTTTGTAGTGACATAAAATATGCTTAGATTTTAAGTAGCATTCTGAAGGAGGATTTCGTCTTCATGGTTTTAATTAAATTAATGTTAATCATCACTGCACAGATATAGAAATACTTTAATGAGTATATACAGTACCAGTCAAAAGTTTGGACACACCTACTCATTCAAGGGTTTTTCTTTACTATTTTCTACATAGTAGAATAATAGTGAAGACATCAAAACTAGGAAATAACACACATGGAATCATGTAGTAACCAATAAAGTGTTAAACAAATCAAAATATATTTCATATTTTTGTTTCTTCAAAGTAACCACCCTTTGCCTTGATAATAGCTTTGCACACTCTTGCATTCTCTCAACCAGCTTCATGAGGAATGACTTTCCAACAGTCGTGAAGGAGTTCCCACATATGCTGAAATGTTGATATGATGTAGGCTAAAATGTTAAATTATTTGTGCACTGGGCTAACAAAGAGTTTATGTAGGCTACATGAGTAAAAGGCTATAACAAAACGTATTATTTTCAAAAAACGAGTAGGCTTATAATTTTTGTTTAAATTGTCTTCAAAACAAACATTGTTCGGTGTCTAGCAAGACTCGTTATTGATTTCAGTTCTAAACAATCTAGGTAGACATCGCCTAAGAAGTTGGGCGGCCGGTTGGGGTACCTGCATTCATCAGGACCTACATCAACCCACTTATTTACATCCTCCTCCTGATTGATTTATGAGCCAGCTTGGATTTTGAGCTTTTAAAAGATATCTGAAGTCAAATGCGTAAAAATATCAAGCTTTAGGCCAAATAGTATATGGAACTTTCCAGAACATGTGAAAATGGTTGGTTTATTTTAAATGCCAGTTTGGTAAACAAAGCTTTAACAAACCTTTTTCTGATCAACTTTCCCTGATTGTAAATGCGTGTGAAAATGGTCAAAAGTTGTAACATTTGATTTAATTATCGATTGAGGAGCAAAACTTTGATGCGTTGGGGGACAATTCTGCTTTTCCACTCAGAAGTTAACCCCCCTTGATTAGCATTGGATGGATGTATCATAGGTCTACATCTTAGTCTGAAGTTAACCATTCTAACATTCTCCCTCTTGTTACTCAACTTAAATATTCTCAACTGAGGTGATCTTCTGGCTATAGTGCACTGACAATTTCGAAATAGTGAGGTTACCACACAGGTCTTATAGGCTGTCTTAAACATAGTATTTCATTATATAGTGTTGCATTTTAAATGAGAGTAAATAAGGGAAACAAACACTTAACTCAAATACACTACATGGCCAAAAGTATGCAGAAACCTGCTAATCAAACATCTCATTCCAAAATAATGGCCATTAATATGGAGTTGGTCCCCGCTGTGTAGCTACAACAGCCTCCACTCTTCTGGGAAGGCTTTTCACTAGATGTTGGAACATTGTTGCAGGGACTTGCTTCTATTAACCCACAAGAGCATTAGTGAGATGTTTGGAGTGATTAGGCCTGGCTTACAGTCGGCGTTTCAATTCATCCTAAAGGTGTTCGATGGGGTTGAGGTCAGGGCTTTGTGCAGGCCAGTCAAGTTCTTCCACACTGATCTTGACAAACCATTTCTGTATGGACCTTACTTCGTGCACAGGGGCATTGTCATGCTGAAACAGGAAAGGGCCTTCCCTAAACTTTTGCCACAAAGTTGGAAGCACAGAATCATCTAGAATGTCATTGGATGCTGTAGAGTTAAGATTTCCTTTCACTGGAACTAAGGGGCCTTGCCCGAACCATGAAAAACAGGCCCAGATCATTATTCCTCCACCAAACTTTACAGTTGGCACTATGCATTGGGGCAGGTAGCATCCGCCAAATCCAGATTCGTCCGTCGGACTGCCAGAGGGTGAAGTGTGATACATCACTCCAGAGAATGCGTTTCCACTGTTCCAGAGTACAATGGCGGCAAGCTTTACACCACTCCAGCCGACGGTTGGTATTGCGCATGGTGATCTTAGGCTTGTGTGCAGCTGCTCTGCCAAAGAAATCCCTTTCATGAAGCTCCAGATGAACAGTTGTGATGACGTTGCTTCCAGGGGCCGTTTGGAACTCGATAGTGAGTGTTGCAACCAAGGACAGATGATTTGTACGCGGTACGCGCTTCAGCCCTTGGCGGTCCCGTTCTTTGAGCTTGTGTGGCCTACCACTTTGCAGCTGAGCCGTTGTTGCTCCTAGACGTTTCCACTTCACAATAACAGTATTTACAGCTGACTGGGGTAGATCTAGCAAGGCATGGATTTGACAAACTGACTTGTTGGAACAGTGGCATCCTATGACGGTGCCACGTTGAAAGTCACTGAGCTCTTCTGTAAGGCAATTCTACTGACAATGTTTGCTATGGAGATTGCATGGCTGTGTGCACGGTTTTATACACCTGTCTGCAACTGGTGTGACTGAAATAGCCCAATCCATTCATTTGAAGGCATGTCCACATACTTTTGTATATTTAGTGTATGATTGCCTTGAGATTAGGAACTAATTGCTTTTGGGTTGATGGAGATCTTGGGACGATAAAGTGGGGAGGACTTGCCAGAGTTGTACAATGTGACCGTCTAAAGACAAGTCTTAAAGAGAGCGATGAGAGCACACACGCTTCCAACAAATAAGTCATTCTAAACAGCTACAAGCCCAACACAAAGACCACACACCGTGCTACAGATATGGTAATGTAAGCCTGAGCCTCTCGGGGCTCTTCCTGAACAAAACAAAAGCACACCAACAAATACCTAATAGAACGCTGTTCTGTTCTATCTGATGCTGCTGAAAAGATGTCGCTTGAAAATGTCCCGAATTGTCACTAAGTTAACGTTTTAGGTAAATGGTAGGACTATAGCAACAGATCATAATAAGAGCGACAGGGGATTCAATCTCTCTGTAAATTAAAGAAGTTAAGGAAATTTGGGGATTTATCTTTTATTGGGCTATAATCATAAATCCGTTTAAGTATTTGTGAAAGATTCAGACTTCCCTTTAAATGAACAGGGCAAAATCTCAGCCAAATTAATTTCCATTCCGGGATCGGCGACAATTGTGTCAAATCATTTGTAAGAGTGCTCCAGTGTGATCACTGAATAGTAGCTCTATCAAATAATGTATTGAAATTGACAATACATTGGCATGTATTTACACAATACCATTATGACCAATCAAGTATGGATAGCCTACTATGCTAAGTAACCTACATAATAAAGCAAACTTCATTCGTTTGCAGAAAACCACCAGTTCTCATTTGACCCATTTCGCAGGTATAGGCTAAAACGGCAGGTGTGTTGAAAATGCATCTCATGTGCTTTATATTTTCCTGGCTGGCAGCCACAGCCAGCCACTGCACAAAGATGAGAGCGCGTGTAGGTAGGTAGCTTATTGGGGAAGAACAATTCTGGGGGCTAGAGGTTGCAAGATATAATATCAAACATTACATGCAGAACAAATAGGCACTGCAGAAGCTGAACAATATCGTTTATATAGAGAATAATCGACGAAAAGCTATATTGATTGATTTAATGACTCTTATAAATGAAAAGTAGAGAGCCATTACAATCAGTGCCTCTTTAAAATCCACGCACACTGCTGTGCTATGTGGAGCAAAGTCTCCACAGTAAACTGGACGTCTGGTGTACTGTTAATTGCGTTGCCCATTTCTGAATTTCGATTCGTATTTCAGTCTTAGTATAAAACAAAGCTTACTCAAAACGATATTTAGGGAGATAAAGTGAACGGTGTTGATTGGTTAAGATTTAAATGACATGCAATGACGGCTGTAACTGAGCCAATAGATAGATACCAGCGACCTGTTGTTGCAGACAGGGCAACATCACTGCACCTATGCCATAATGGTACAGCCGTTGTAAAATGGGACGCTACTATTCACCTCCCCTCGATGAAAGCTCGCGCTCAAATAAAAAAATAAAAATGGCGACCAAGGGCGTGCTTCCATCAATGGCTTGCCATACTAACCCCGCGCTGCAATGTAGCCAGGGGAGGGATTGCACTCAACCACCTGGGCCCTTAAAGTCCAAATCAATAAGCTATATTGAAAGTCAATAATTTTTTCCATGAACAATTGCACAAAATAAATTGAGATAACCATACACAATCTGAAAATATTAGGTTTAATATTCCCTTTAGGTCAAATGCACAGTATATGAACATGGAGCCGTGGACTACATTTCTGTCACATATGTTTATAGCATAAATATGTGAAATATCATAACGTAAATATAATGTCTAAAGTGGGCCTAATGCATAAAATAAAGAGCACGAATGAGTAGCCGTTTGCGTCATATTCGTACTGAAATAATGACAGTGTTTAGAGGCCTGGTGCAGTAAAGACTAAAGTATTTTGAGAGCTCTTTTGGTTGTTGTTCAATAGCTTCTGTTTTGCAGACTTAGGAAGGAGCACGTATGGCTATTTATATATTGCCTAATCATAAAGACTACAAAATAATTGCAATTCCCATAATATCACAGTAACATAATAATAAATATTATTATAATATAATTATTAAAATAATATATAACAATATACACTGAGTATATTAGGAACACCTTCCTGATATTAAGTTGCACCCCCCTTTTGCCCTCAGAACAATTCAATTCGTCGGGGCATGGACAAGGTGTGGAAAGCGTTCCACAGGGATGCTGGTCTGTTGACTTCAATACTTCCCACGGTTGTGTCAAGTTGGCTGGATGCCCTTTGGGCGGTGGACCATTCTTGATACACACGGGAAACTTTTGAGCGTGAAAAACCGAGCATCGTTGCAGTTCTTGACACAAACCGGTGAGCCTGGCACCATACCCCGTTCAAAGGCACTTAAATCGTTTGTCTTGCCCATATATCCTCTGAATGGCACACATACATAATACATGTCTCAATTGTGTCAAGGCTTAAATATCGTTCTTTAACCTGTCTCCCCCCTTCATCTACACTGATTGAAGTGGATTTAACAAGTGACATCAATACGGGATCATAGCTTTCACCTGGTCAGTCTATGTCATGGAAAGAGCAGGTGTTCTTAATGTTTTGTATACTCGGTGTATAATACCATACTATCAAAATAGTTGCAAGTCCTTTACATTACAACTAAATTACAAGAACACAGAGTTCGTCCCACACAATGGGCCTATGGGTCCGTCCCACACAATTCATTTGAAATGTACCATTTATATGTTAAAACATTCTCGAATCAATTAAAAACCACAAAATATCTTCTCCACCGCATGCAAATGATAACTTGACGAGCCAAGGCCGTGTCATCCCACTTGATATAAGCAAATTACATTAAACTTCTAAAATGAAAGACTGCACGCTATTTTCATTTCAACCCCAGTTGATTTATCGATTATTGATAAACGTATGCTTAAATCAAATCAAATGTTATTTGTCACATGCGCCGAATACAACAGACCTTACAATGCTTACCTCTGATAAGAGACGACGATTTGTCTTGCGAAGTTATTTGAGAAGAATACTGTTGTTTGGCAAGGGATTTGGTCGATAAGACGTTATTTTAGTCAGCGCGTGTTTGATCTCCAGTGTTAATAAGAACGCTTCGAGACCTCACCTAAATGACTCACCCAAACCAGAAACAGGCAGAGAACGTAAGAACGCTAGGAACCTAAGGGACGCCGAGTGCACACAAAGACCTGGCCTGAGTTTACCCAGCGTGATCCAAGTGAGATAGTGTGTACACAATACACGATTTGTGAGGCGCTGCGTTTTGTAGGAACGGCCACAGAGTACCACGAACCACATCTACTGACAACCGTTGATTGTAGCTATAATAAACGTGACCAAATAGCCTGGAATTGGGGTTAAGCTCTTTCAGGCAAAAGTTAGCATTAGGCTAATAGCAATTTAGCCTACCTACACAGCAACACTTAGTAACAACGATTTCGATCACACCTGGTCAAAAATAGGTTTTCATTAGTCGTGCATTGCTTAAAATCCATTATTGTGTGCAGTTAACATAATAAATAAGACAGCAAAAAAATGATTTCGGTCTAAATTGAGACTTACTGAATTGACAAGCTAAAGTGGACTATAGACAAGATCATGCATTATTATAATTAGAATCATCATCTTTATTATTACTACTACAATAATAATAATATTATTTTATTATTATTATTATAATATTAATTTTCTACAGGTAAAGGCCTATTCGTTTTCTGAAAATAATTTGACAAGGTTTCTCGTAGGCCTATGTATTCTCTGAAACAGTATACAAAACAATTTCAATAAATGGATCTGAATGAATTTTATTACCATAATTTATTAATAGGATTGTTTGGCTGTATTTAAGTAATATCTATCTATATAAGTTACAAGTAAATAAAACGTACAAATACCGATGGAACTCAAAGAACCAACCACAAACCATTAATAGCGCTAAAAACTTTGTACAACAGATTGCTAAAAACTATATATTCAATTCAAACCTTTTACAGAAATATATACAAGCTACGTTTTACATTAAATTCTATTATAAACCAGAGCCTTCTGTGAAAAAAATTGAAAAGCACCCACAGTTTTTCTATTGAGATCTTTAGCCCAATGACCAACACACAGGAGTAGGGTCTATGACCTCTTGATGTAGGACTAGCCCTGTATAGCTTCAGTATAATTTACAGAAATAAGAAATCCACCTTCAAAGCGAAGATTGAACTCGCATATCCTCATAACTTCATCTGTCGAGTTTCTTTCGTCTCCACTTACTGTCCTCATATCCAATTACATTTTAGAAGAGCATGAACTAAAATTCACCAAATGGTGGTGTTCAAAATGTACACAAAGTACAATTTGTTTGTTTGTTTGCGTGTCTGTTGAGTGACTTTGCTGAAAAAGCTTTGAGAGCAGTGTTGTATGTGTGTTTGTGATCATAGTTTGTCTGGCTGTCACCATGTCCTGCCATATAACAGATCACCATGTCCTGCCGTATAACAGATCATCATGTCCTGCGGCATAACAGATCACCATGTCCTGCGGCATAACAGATCACCATGTCCTGCCATATAACAGAGCAGAGCACTGCAGGGCCGTCCCGTACTCGGCGCTGGAGGAGTTCAGGTGAGAGAGGCCGGCTACCTGGGTCTGGAGAGACGGTGGGCTGGCAGAGTGTTGTGCTAGGTCTGGAGAGTGATCTGCACTACCCACCTGTTGGCTCTGGTGCTGACCTAGGCCTGAACCGTTACTGGACATGATCATAACATTGGCACCTTGTTGGTGGTGGGCCTGTACAGTAGTGGTGGGAGTGTGGGCACTGCCTTGGCATGGCTTGCCGTCTTTCACTAACACAGGCACAGCCACCCGCCGAGGGGAATGCTGCTGACAGGAACTACTGTCCTGTTGCATCTGCTGCTGCGACACTTTGTCCTTCGCTTGCCTCTTCATTTTATATCGGTGGTTCTGAAACCAGATTTTGACCTGGGTCGGGGTGAGGTGGATCATGCTCGCCAGGTGTTCTCTCTCAGGCGCCGATAGGTACTTCTGTTGTTTGAATCGCCGCTCGAGCTCGTAGACCTGAGCCTGAGAGAACAGCACGCGCCTCTTCCTTCTCGGGGTGCTCGAGAGCGGGCCCATGCCTTTCCCCACGTCTACTAGCGAGCCAAGGCTGCCCATACTGCCCATGTTCATGCCCGAAGAAGAGCCCATGAAGCGCGAGACTGAAAGCAGAAATAGGCCATTGAGATGATAATAAAACAATAATTACATTGCTTCAATATTTTAACCATAACAATACAAAATGTGAATTAATTTAATTTAAAGCGTATATGTCTATAGCGTTCCTTTAAAACAAAGGCTAACATGATCATGTAATCATAGTTCTGTCTCCTAATGGAACAATTACTTAACCATAATTTGTATTTGAACTGAATTATATAGTTTACAAAATATTTGAAGTTGCATGATTGATTGCCATTAATTTACCTTGCAATCTGAAGAATAATAGGCTAATAAATCATTCGATTATACACCCCCACATGACAGGTGCATGAAACCTCTGTAGCCTACTCACAATAGGGGACAAATCAGCAACAGGTGTCTTTGTTATATCTTCATACACCCTCGTGACATTAAAATACATTTTTATGAATATATCACAAACTAAAACAGTTCAATTAATTAGCTTTCTTTGAACCCAGTCCCCTATTCACTGGTAAACATGGTAGTGTTGGGTAGACTGGCAAAAAGGCACAGCACGTTGGGTGACTAAACTCAATAAACCAAACACTCCAAGGTAAACCGAGGTATAGGCCTAAGATATATATGATGCCAGGTGCAAGGTTTATTTTAAATTGACAAATCAAATCACTCCCTCTTGGTGAAAAAAAGATCAGTATTCATGCAAAAACAAGCAGAAAAACACTAAAAAGTTGTAATAATTTCCATGACTCACTTCAGTGCAAGACCATGGATATGGATCTAGTGTAGACTAGCTAATATGATAATGCGCTAACAAAAGCTATACGCTCACCTGTTCGGCTTCATGCAGAGTAAAACTCAAAGGTATAGCCTACTTACTCGTGGAGAATCGCGGGTCTGTGTTGGCTCCGTACCAGCCAGCAGCCGTGGCGCTGCCTCTCATGCCGTCCTGGTAGGGCGTCAGGTCGCTCATGTTCCCCAGGTTGCCGTTACAGTAGCCCCCCATTGCGGTGTGTGACAGCTGGGACACCCCCGTCGCAGTCATATGGTATGCCGCGGACACCGTCCCGTTATGGCCCATGTGGTGCTGCTGCATCATCGCCTGAGACACCTGCGGCTGCCGGTACGACGCGAGAGGTGACCCCAAGTTGTTATTCTCCATACTTACTTTCTTGTAGCTCTCCTCAAGAGGACTCAAGATATCGGAAACAGAAAAAGGAGTCGTATGCCTAGGGCTCATCGACATTGTTCTTGGGCTGTTGGAGAGGGGAGAAATTAGAAGGCTAGGCAATCTCTCCTGTTTTTTTTGTTGGACCAAAGCCCCTCTTTCTCTCTGGTTCCTGTTGTCTCAACGTCGATCCTTGCTAGATGAACACGTAGGTAGGAGAGTCGCCTGAAGTCCGCCTTAATTGCATTGAGTGGGAGCTGAGTTGAGCTGGGCTGAGCTTGGTGCTGCTGGCTTTCGTTTGTTTTAGCAGGGTGCCAGGTTTAAGCCAGAGGCGGGGCATCACCAACTAGGGCAACAATACAACGCAGCTCTATCCTCCTCATTGCATCCAAGTCATAATTTGACTTACGTGTTGGGCAAGGTACAACATGAGCTCTGCAGCTAGCCTCCCACAATACCATAACCAACTTGCATGTATATGCATGTGTCTCATAGGCTATTAATGTGTATTATAGGCTAGGCTATTGATATCAGGCTACTGTAGTAGCATTAGGTCGGTGGGTTATATATACTGTCGTGTGTGTGTTGTCGTTGACAGTATAATGGTAGCAGTGGGCACAGGCACCACAATGCATTTTATTAACTGTAGTGGTGTTTACTAGGACCTCTTGATGAAAAGGGGCCTAGACGGACTTGAGAGTCTCAGAGCTGGAGAACCCACTCTGCATGCTTACCCAATGTCATTCTATTCCCTATTTGGTGCACTACTTTTGATAATGTTTCACTGTTGCTGGTCAAAAGTAATGCACTATATAGGGAGTGTTCGTGCCATTTAGGACACGGCCTCTGTTCTCTGAGAAAAGCTTGAACTAGTGACTTTTAATGGGCGTAAGAGGCTTCTGGTTGATTGCAGACGTGTTTTTGCATTATGCTCGCATCGTACTCAGACATGTAAAAGTGCACTTGGGAGGAAAATTGACGGATAAGTAAATAAATACACATCCGCGTGTTAAGTGGCAGCGCGTGAATGATTACCCCTTTTCTATTTTATATCATTGTTTGGGCTCGAGGAGAGAGAGAGCTGTGAGAGCAGCGTGTCGTCCCAAATCCAAATTCAGATGCTCCACTTGTCGTCTCAGATCAGAAACCCATAAGCCAGTCAAAATATAATGCTTTTCAGGAGAGACCCTAAGGTAAAGTTAACGGCGCTCAATTGAAGTAGCCTACCTCTAGGCCTACTCTCCTTCTGCAACAGAAGTCAGGTAGGGAGGGAGAACCACACCAGGCCAAGTAACCCTCCTCAGTGAGCCGCCTCTCGCCCTGATGCTCAAGGAGACATAATATTCTAACTCAATCAGGTTTCTCTTGGCTGCGTAAAAGTCAAATGCGCTTTGTTTTCTCTTCACCTTTCCAATGAAATGTTATTAAAACACAATCCTGGCATGACCTAAACGTATTTGCTCGTAATTTGAATATTGGTAAACGATTTTCATGTCAAAGGAAGGAATATTTGCTATTTGCTATAGTTCCAGTTACACGCGCTTTTATACAGGTCAGTATTTTGCTCGCTTTATTCAAGGAGCATGACATAAATGTTATAGCAAAATGTATTGAAAGAAAGGCTAATTGTAGCTAATTTTGCATTGTTGAGGACATTGAACATGTAGATGGAATATAACACCACGAATTGTAATAATATTTATAATGATAATAATAATAATAATAAAAACAGACTGTTTGTTTTAGCTTTTGTTGGGACTGTAAGTAATGTCTCTGCTTTTGGTTGCTGTTTTATTATGCTAGTAAGATGACCAAATATATGTTTTCATATTTATTATTTAAGTGAGGAAAACCAAAATGATAAACGAAAGTAGAATAACTAAAGTATATAGCTACAAGGAGTAGATACTTTTATCACTTGACACTCTACAATATACACAACTCACCTAAATCACCCACTATGAATACTTATAATAATTATAATAGTTATTATTATTAACTATTATAACAATTATCAAATTCTTTGAACAAGTATCCTACTTTACTGTATACATCAATAACATGACTAATAGTAAAAATAGGGTTATCACTATTACTAATATATGACCTACTTTTACTATAGGCTAATAACGTCATTATCATTACTGTAACGTTTTTTAGTTATCATTACTCTCCTATAGGCTTTTCAATCTGAATTGGTCGACAGTCAGTAAGGGCGTGCATGGCCTATAGATTTACCCGTTGACCCAGCTTAAGCCTGCATGCTGGGGAAATTCATAGTTTGGGATAAATATGAAATATGTTATGATATGATATAATGTTGGATGGATGTACACTTTGTAGGTGCACATTTAAGAGTGCAAAATAAATCTGATATTGCTATTTAGGCCTACCTTATAAATACTAGATACAAACTGTAATTTCCGAGATATTTAGGAAATGACAGATGTGGTACATTTGGTATTGGAGTCATCGTGTCAGTGCTTTGTCCTTTTATTTAACCAGGCAAGGCAATTAAGAAAACATTCTTATTTACAATGACAGCCTACCCCGGACAAACCCTCCCCTAGCCTGGAGGACGCAGGGCCATTTGTGCACCGCCCTATGGGACTCCCGATCACGGCCGGTTGTGATACAGCCCGGGATCGAACCCTCTAGCACTGCGATGCAGTGCCTTAGACTGCTGCGCCACTCAGTCCTTACTGCAGTGAAGTCTGGAGTTAAATCTCCGCCATTATAAAACGACAACAAAATGTTCCTTGATGTAATGTCGAACAGAACACATCGTTTAATGCAGGAAAGCAGTACAGTCTTGTTGATTAGAACGCAAGCCTGTATATGTTGGATATCGTGGTCCAGGACATGCATCGGATTTAAGAAAGACAGCAAGACAGCGTCTTCTGGTGGCGATGATGCAAAATAGGACTAAGTATTGAATGTCTATTATCAGTGATTCTCATCATGTCAACTTTAGACAGTTTAGTCTAGTTTTTAATCACAATTTTGAAAAACATGGTCGCATCTATTTCAAAGTTTGTATTTTCTTGTTGCATTGCATTGAGCCATCCATCACGCGTACTGTTGAATGGAAATAATAACATATCACAATAAAGGAAACAAGGCTGAATTATGTTAATTCCCCCTCTTGGTTTGCTTACTGCAAACTCTGAGGAGAATTGTGCATAATACCACATTTGCTCACAAATCGCTCATTGATATCAATGCCTAAAAAACTAATTAAGCACACACATATCAAGTGAGGATTCTACCCAAAGTGCACCACAGCAATTGGTTACATAACTAATCTACAGGTATACCATGCATTCTTCAAATTCATCCCAATATCAACATCTCAATGGCACTGTAGGCCACAACATCCATTGTCATAAGCGTACGTCTTCACAATTATTATCAAGGAGAACCGCATTTTAATATAATCAATAATCTCATATCCCGTAGGTGCTCTCAATAAATAATTTATCGTAGACAGGTGAGCGCACTTTACGGTGATACTTCAGCTGCTCCACGTAGGAGGCCTACATGCAATTACCCTAAATTAGCATCATAACGCGTTTCCTCTGGGATATATGCCGTGACTAATTGCTGAATTCCAAAAGAATTTCTTAATTATCTAAATCAGGACCTCTTTTCTGTTCTGGAACACGGCTATTATGGTCAATTAACGTTAATTAGTCCAAATGCTCGCGCTAATTCCTCTGGAATAATGAGCAGACTTTGAAGTGGGGCGTGGAGGGGGCACCAAACCTTTGTTCCTGGTTCACATTGTTGTTTTGGAACTGATCGTTCATGGGGTGTCGTCATACTACTGAAAACAATATCAAGAAGGGAAATAGCATATAGGCCTATCTACCCACATATCAGGATTGCAGATCATTGACAACCTTTACATGCACACCAATATCCCGTTATTATTCGGGATACTCAATTAATCTGTTTTTAAACATCATATCCCGTTTACAATAACCCGAAAAAGCTTGTATCCCGGTTATGAGCAACCCGGATAAAATGCCTGGGATATACTGATGTAGGATGTGATACTGTGGCATGTAAACATCTTATCCCTTTCACTGTTGTTTTTGCGGTGTGCGCAAGCTCAATTTCACATATCATGGGTGTTGTGTGATGATGGTTTCTTCTGATTGTCAAGCAAATCACTTCAAAAAGTGGCTACCTGTGCAGGTCCATCCACCATAATAATTACATAATCATTTAGACAACTAGAATTTACTACTGGCGTCTTTCACCCCTAAATTAGACACGTTTATGCTTATAATTTCCGACATTTGGTATGCCATTTGTTTGTCAAGTGTAGTTTGTTACATGTGGCTTCTCTCCTGTCATAACTTGTTGCCTTGTTGCCCAGAAGACAAAATATAGCGCTCACCAGAATAATGTATTTTTTTTATATAAGAATTTGTTCTTAACTGACTTGCCCAGTTAAATAAAGGTTAAATAAATATGTCTCTGTTCCAGAGACAAATTTAACATTTGTTGTATATTTTCACTGCAAGAAATGCATAGTCTAATTCTGCAGGAGTAAATATGACATTAAGATATATGTGAGAGGTTATAGATACAGGCATAGCTGGGGGAAGTAGCAGCACCCTCTGAAAAATCGTAATAAAACAATTATATACAGTGCCTTCGGAAAGCATTCAGACCCCTTGACTTTTTCCACATTTTGTTACCTTACAGCCTTATTCTACAATGGATTAAATAAATAAAAATCCTCAGCAATCTACAAACAATACCACAACATTTGTTTGCCAATTTATTACTAATGAAAAACTGAAATACCTTTTTTGGTACCCTTCCCCAGATATGTGCCTCGACACAATCCTGTCTCGGAGCTCCACAGACAATTCCTTCAAACTCATGGCTTGGTTTTTGCTCTGACATGCCCTGTCAACTGTGGGACCTTATATAGACAGGTGTGTGCCTTTCCAAATGATATCCAATCAATTGAATTCACCACAGGTGGACTCCAATCAGGTTGTAGAAACATCTCTATGATGATGGAGTCCACCTGTGGCAAATTCAATTGATTGCATTTAATGTGGAAAGGCACACACCTGTCTATATAACATCCCACAGTTGACAGTGCATGTCAGAGCAAAAACCAAGCCATGAGGTCGAAGGAATTGTCCGTAGAGCTCCGAGACACGATTGTGTTGAGGCACAGATCTAGGGAAGGGTACCAAAAAAGGCTGCAGCATTGAAGGTCCCTAAGAACACAGTGGCCTCCATCATTCTTAAAGTTTGGAATCACCAAGACTCTTCCTAGACCTGGCCGCCCAGCCAAACTGAGCAATCGGGGGAGAAGGGCCTTGGTCAGGGAGGTGACCGGGAACCCGATGGTCACTCTGACAGAGCTCTAGAGCTCATCTGTGGAGATGGGAGCACCTTCCAGAAGGACAACCATCTCTGCAGCACTCCACCAATCAGGCCTTTATGGTAGAGTAGCCAGAAGGAAGCCACTCCTCAGTAAAATGCACATAACAGCCCGCTTGGAGTTTGCCAAAAGGCAGCTAAAGACTCTCAGACCATGAAAAACAAGATTCTCTGGTCTGAAGAAACCAAGATTGAACACTTTGGTCTGAATGCCAAGCGTCACGTCTGGAGGAAACCTGGCACTATCCCTATGGTGAAGCATGGTGGTGGCAGCATCATGCTGTGGGGATGTTTTTTTAGCAGCAGGGACTGGGAGACTAGTCAGGATCGAGGGGAAAGATGAACGGAGCAAAGTACAGAGAGATCCTTGTTGAAAACCTGATCCAGAGCACTAAGGACCTCAGACTGGGTTGAAGGTTCACCTTCCAACAGGACAGCATCCCTAAACACACAGTCAAGACAACGCAGGAGTGGCTTCGGGACAAGTCTCTGAATGTACTTGAGTGGCCCGGACTTGAACCTAATCGAACATCTCTGGAGAGACCTGAAAATTGCTGTGCAGGAACTCTCCCTATCCAACCTGACAGAGCTTGAGATACTCTGAAGAGAGGAATGGGAGAAACTCCCCAAATACAGATGTGCCAATTTTGTAGCATCATACTCAAGAAGACTCAAGGCTGTAAATCGCTCCCAAAGGTGCTTCAACAAAGTACTGAGTAAATGGTCTGAATACTTTTGTAAATGTGATGTTTCAGTTTTTTATTTGTAACAAATTTTCTAACCTTTAAAAAAACAGGTTTTTGCTTTGTCATTATGGGGTATTTGTAGATTTATGAGGGGGAAAAAAACAATTTCATCCATTTTAGAATAAGGCTGTAATGTAACAAAATGTGGAACAAGTCAAGGGGTCTGAATACTTTACGAATGCACTGTATATATATTTTATTTTTAGGGGGAGGAAGAAAAATATCGTCACAAAAGGGCCTTTATTAGTTCTGTATTAGCTGTCCAATATAACCTTCTGTAGGGCGGGCAACAGAAGGATATATCTGCGGAAAAGGTGAGCTACAGAGTGATAAATCTGCGATAAAGGCTGGCTACATACGGGCTACAGAAAGATATATCTGCGGGAAAAGCCGGGCTACAGAAGGATATATCTGCGGGAAAAGCCGGGCTACAGAAGGATATATCTGCGGGAAAAGCCGGGCTACAGAAAGATATATCTGCGGGAAAAGCCGGGCTACAGAAGGATATATCTGCGGGAAAAGCCGGGCTACAGAAAGATATATCTGCGGGAAAAGCCGGGCTACAGAAGGATATATCTGCGGAAAAGGTGAGCTACAGAGTGATAAATCTGCGATAAAGGCTGGCTACATACGGGCTACAGAAGGATATATCTGCTAAAAAATCTGCAGCACCCCCACCCGGAAGCATCTTCCCGCGGCTATGCCTACAGTCAGTGTCCATATTTCAGTTACTATTCCATTTAACCCATACTGAAATTAGGAAAATATTATGTTTATTCAAGGATACAGGGATACTCATGAGCGGGATACCAAAGGTGTGTGTAAACAGTTAATCCAGAGTAAGACCTTAGGCGGGATATGAGCTACTATCCGGAAAACTGTGCGCATGTAAACGTGGTAATTTAGGAGGATCCAATTGCGAAACGCTTCCCCCGCTAGAGCGTCTGCTAAATGACTAAAACGTAAATGTAAATGATCAACCTAATCAACCTTTCCTTTTTCCATTTTCCAAACAGTTTTAACCTGCTTTCACAATACACATCAGTGAAGTCTACAGAGTGAATAATATGTATTTTTCAAAAGGTCTCTAACATCAGCCTATACACACATAATACCACATTCTTAAATGAGTGATGACGCTCCACATACATGTGATGAAGGTGAACGTCAGCTGGATGGAGAAATCTATATCATGTGTTATCCTGCCATCTAGCGGTGGTACAGCCGTCCCACATCGACAATGTTAACGCTATCCGAGTTCATTTTAAATCATAACCCCAACCTTAACCCATACCCTTAACCACAACATTAACCCTGACCATAACCCTAACCATTTTGAATGTCAACGTGAAAAGGGGCAACGTCAGAGTTGGGACGTCCCAAGGATCCCGGATAGAAAGACCCATCAACAAGCCCCCAGCTGTAAGCTCAATCCTCATCCCTAATCGAATGTTAGTGTTACATTCTTGTCCTCGTAGATTTAAAAATAATAATATCATGTTTATTTCATAAAGATTCTAATAGTTACATTTTGAGAATGTCAAGAGTCTTATGTGCGTGCGGCAAGTAATTCGAACCCTGCATGTCCACACTAAAACACCTGACTCAAAAAACCCATCATCAAGATATCGGTTAGCTGCATTCAATTTACTACCACTTTAGCTTGGCATCCCTGACTTTCTCCTCTGATTGCCTCTGCTGGGTGAGATGTGCCCTCCAGTGTCACATGACCCTTATGACCCTCAAATTATCTCTGATGAAAGACACGAGGGTTCCCAAATAAAACACTAGAATCTTCGGAATAAGAAGCATTACTAAGATTAGAAGCTTGGGTGCAGTTGTGCAACACACGTAGGTGCAGATACTTAGGCCTGTAATTTCTCGCACAACATATTGCAGATTTGTTTCTCCATAGAGAAACATTGCACAAATGTAGTTTAAATAAGAGCCAAGAAGAGCTTGAGTGTTTCTATCCTCTTCTGAAAAACGAGAAAGAAAACAATAGAAAATGTATGAATATCCTTGTGATCGAAAAATCTATTATTGTAATATTCAATGAAAGAGGAAATTCTGCCAGCAATTGAATTATGGGTTTCAAACGAGTCTCATATTTAAAGTACAGAATCAAGGGTAAGATATCCAATATTTTGAGTTACGACTTACATTTGTTTGCCATTGTCAATGTTCTTAAATTTTGAACTAACTTGTATTCAAAAATGGACAGTCTAGTCAAGAGGGGAAGAAGACAAGGACAGATGTATGGGGAATATCTAACCAAGCATCCTATTCAAAGAAGTCGTTCTTCTACCCAATTCTAAAAACCAATGGCAACCTCATCCTAAATGCCAGTCTTTGTCAGCCTTAAAACCCGCCATGTTCTGAAACACCATTGTGCAGTTAAACCTCATAAATGTGTCGCGGGCACTGATTAAACATCACGAGAATTGAAACACTAAGGATTTTGTCTAGGTTCCCTTTGGAAGACAGACAATGGTCCATTCAGTTGGAGACAAGCACACAAAAAGAGTGTTTAAGGGGAGATGTATCGCGCGGAGGGTTTCAGCCAGTCCCCTCCATATGTGAGGCAAGGTGGCCCGATCGCCAGTGACAATAGACCTGGCGACAGGGACGATGCGCTACTGGGGCGGAGGACGAGAAAACAACATCATGGGGTCGTGAAAGTGTGAAAAAAGAACCCATGTTACCACAGAATAACGCATATTCCAGTCAACCCCTCAGATATATTTCACTTCCATCAATGGAATAAGAAAATAGGGAGGGAGAATGAAGTGAAGTGTTTTACCCCTCACAAGGGTTCGGGACCTTTGACTGCATACATATATGGATTCTAGAATCAAGAAATTGAAATCTGATATTTCAGTGTAATGGTCCAATCCTAAAAGCATGAGATTTCTCCTCCTAAAATTATATTTTTATGGAGCAATGAAATTGTGCATCTAATTCCCAATTAAAGTGACCATCATAATTTCATATTTATTATGTGAATGTCTACCAACCAATAACCAATTATGAAATAAAAGTGCAATACCCTGAAAAAGTCTACTATATAAGTTGTTCATATTATTACTGACATGTTCTTCTTTAAATAGGCCCGTCGCCATTCAGTCTAGACCTTCTTCGGTTAAATTGTCTATTATCTTCTAATAACTTACATATAACATTGCAAAAACGGTTTGCGAACTTCGTTATAAACTATTGTTGCAGAGTTATGGATGTGATCAATTTATGCTTCACGTTGCTTGCACGTTTGTAGGCTAGACCAAAACAACTTTCAGTTTTAGCGTTTATTTCGAGTCATATGGCACTTTCGCTCTCTCTTGAAACAAGAGGGAGATAAGCTAAATAGTCGCATGTTTAGCAGGTATTGTTATGCTCAGTGACGTCCAGTCTTTAGACAGTGATTATGTTTGCTCAGCTTTAGGGTTTCGGGACTTTTTACATGATAAAAGCTCACATTTCTTGGTGTTTGTTTCTTATTCCTATAGGTACCTCTAAGATAAGACTTTCTCTTATTTTTACTAAAATAATAAAAAAATAACATGCACTGGTAAGATGCAACTATGTTTTAGCTATAATCCTAAATAGTGTCAGGCCTATATCTATCTTATCGGATGGTGTACCTCTCATACCCCAAATAGTTTTATTGGAATACATTTCATTGCATGATGACATTAAAAATACTTGACAATATGTGCAAAAATTTATAAAATAAACTATTTATTCGTAATTCTATAAAAACACAAAACATGTTATCAAACAACACAACGATTTTGTTCAATAACATTTTCAGACAACAGTGAAAAACGGAATATTTAAATCAATGAAATCCTTTACTTTCCTAGTACATTTGATAAATATCATTGTGTAGATTTGAAATTCATACAAATAACTGAACATTGAAAATACTGATAAAATATAGGCTACACACAAATCAGGCTTGCATACACCACATTATCGAATTGGGGGGTTGAATCTAGGAGTAGAATGTCCATAGGCCTACCATCAGATTACAATAAACTAATAACGATTCCAATCTTTCGAGAATATCATTCAATTCATTTAATAAAATACCAAAAATAAAATATGTGCAAAATACTTCTCATAAAAAAACATTACTGTACTTATTAGTACACTTTTAAGTACCTCGAAAAATAAGAGAATTCAGAAAACATTTAAAGTGGTTGTAAGTGTTCCTCTACTTAATATTTTATAGTCACGTAAAAGCACTGAATTGAGCTGAGTCGTTCAGAAAGTCTCTCCAAGCTAAGGTGTGTCTGGATGCTGCCGGGCTGGCAAGGTGCTGGTATTGTTGAGGTAGAGCGAACGGCGACGGATGCTGGAAAGACTGGTACCCAAAACTGAAGGGTGTACACGGGAATGTGGTCGGCCCAAGACAGCCTCCTTTCTCCGTGTCAATGAAACAGGTCTGATACGGCTTGCCATCCCGAACTAGGATGGGTACCACTACTCTGCGCAACATAGACGGTTGGTTTATGTCTTGTGACGTTCCCTCCGCTCGTGACCTCTTCATTTTGTACCGGTGGTTCTGGAACCAGATCTTAATCTGCGTCGGCGTCAGGCGGAGAATATGGGCAATCTGCTCGCGCTCTGGTGCTGACAGATAGCGCTGCTGACAGAAGCGCCTCTCGAGCTCGAATGTCTGGGCCTTGGAGAAGAGCACGCGGCACTTCTTCTTCTCTGCCCCTGAGTCCAGAGAAGACTCATCTGACTTGGTTGAGTCTGGGGCAGTCTCCAGGCTGCTCTCATCTGAAGCTGAGGAATTACAAATGATGTTATTACACTGATCAAGAAACCATATAAACAACTCACGATATACAATATCACCAGAAATATCAGAATATAGAGATGTTTAAATAATAGAAGGCTTTAATAGACTACACGTATCCTTATAAAATGTATCCAATAATTACACAAGTCTTAATTAATTGTATACCAATTTGGATTTCATAAAACAGCTATGTTGGAAATCGCAGTAATGGATTATATGAAATTGTGTCAATTTAGGCAAGACCCATATTTACATTTTTACATTTAGTAAAAGCTCTTAATCCACAGCGAGTTACAGTTGGTGCATTCATTTTAAGATAGCTAGGTGGGACAACCACATATCACAGTCATATTAAGTACATTTTTCTTCAATAAAATAGCTATCAACAAAGTCAGAGATAGTATGTGTTATGTGTTTATATGGATAATATGAAGTGGTTTTCTGTTTCTATGCTCAGGTGTCAACCAGGGGGACTTACAGAGACAAGGGGTCCGGTCGCTGTCCATCCAGGAGGAGTAAGGGGAGCTGGAGCAGGAGTTACCGGGGGAGGGCTGCACTGTCTCTGCGTCATTTTCAGGCAAATCCAGGATGCTCCTCACGGAAAAACTGAACTTTGCAGCACCAGCCATTGCTTCCGGAAAAAACGGAATCCTTGTGCGTGAAAACTATCCAAAGGAGAGAGACCGTTGATATAGGAGCAAAAGCGACGTATCAAAAAATGGCTAAGCGTGCGCTGTCAGAGTCACAGACGACCTAGAATACCCTGTCTGTGTGTGGACACGAGGTAGTGCAGTGTTTGTATAAACAGTACTTCGCCCGCTTATATATCCTCCTCCAGGATGCTAAGTACCTGAATGATTCGAGTGCCGTTATCCAATGATGGTAGGTGTGAACCCGCACAGAAGAATAACACCGTTGCCTCAACAATGGCGGAAGGAAACACTCGTCATCATTACAGATTCGTCCCGTATCGTTAAAAGTGGTGACCAGATAATGGTGATTGTTGCAGCTGAATCACATCTTGGGTGGCAAGTGACAACAGAGCCCAGCCCCGCCACTCCCCCCCGTCGAAATAACATGTCCAATATTTGCATACAAAGTGAGCAATTAGTGTGAGATGTCCCTGAGTTGGTTTAACTAATTTATTTATGGATGTGCAGCCCGTAGTCATTACAGGTATTTTGAAAAGACTTGAACAATCATGTTGTAAATAATGTCCCTGAGATAAAAATACAGGACAATAAAAATAAAAAATCCTCTAAAGGACATTTTGTTTGGATTGTCTTCATCTTCAAATAATGCAATATTAGATTATTTTTCTTTAACTTGCGCTTATTCCGCTATCAATATCTTTCTATTTTCCCGAGGAAAATACGTTTTTCTGTATAGGGTACACATAGAGCACCACTCTAAAATGGAGAGATGACAATGACCAATTTCTAATGAGAAGACAGAATCGTATTATGGCTATTTATTTTGTGACAGACGTGAATTCTAAGAGGCTAGCCATAAGGACAGTGTGAAATAAATTGAAACAAATGTGTTAGTATTTTAGTATTAGTGTTATTTTAGAGATGACACTTGAATCAAATGAGTGCTTTTGATTCCAAGATATGACACGCCCTTCTTGGATGAGTCAAACGCTAGCTATATCGCTAAGGCGGAACAGGTGTCCTTCACCCCCAGTCAAAACACATGTTTTATAAAGGGATATAAATAGGAAGTAATGAGGCAGCTGATAAAGGTGATCAAAAATCACCAGAAGACGCATTCATATTCTGGGGCACCTGTAAGGAGTGCTGTAAGGGGAAGATGAGGCATAAACGTATAATGCATGTTTGCTTTTTTTCCGTTCGTTTTTTGGAGTGTGTGTTAAACTGTACTTCAGACTGAAGAGAGGTCTAATATTGGCTCTTGTCCCACACTTCAGATATACTTGCACAGGCAAGTCAGTGGAGTTCCATCTAGTTCCCATGCCAGCCTCTCTCATCTCAGCTCTGCTCCGCGCACCTTGCCTTGGTGACAGAGCCTACCCTAGCGAGGAGAGTGGACAAGCCTCAGCCTCCCATCTCAAGTCGTCCTGGGTGGTCGGCCGAGGGGGAACACAAATACACGCCAACCAGAGGCCGAGAACAAAGGAGGGAAATGTAGCTCTGCGTCCGAGACCCGTTGGAAGCATTTGTTCCATTCGAGATTTTGCATTTGTTCAGTCCTGCAATAATACGGTGATTGACGCCCTGCAACAATGTCCTTTAACTTTCCAGAATAAATCCGAGCTTGTTCCTTGTTGTCATGGTTTTGAATGGAATGGGATGCGTGCAGTACTATCTTCTGCTGCTCTACGTCGAACACCTGCCAAGTTCATAGTGAGCAGAAATATTACTTATGCATTTCCAAACGAATTAAAAAGCCTTTTAGTTTCCACCACATAAACGGAGTCGCTGACCTAGATGATTTGGATCATATGGCTTATCAAAATAGTGGCCTTTCATTTCGCGTTAATCTTTACGCACCAAGATATTGCATCTTTACGCACTGAATACAACTCTAAAAACAAGCCTGGTAACAAAAACAGAATCGACAACACTAAATGTAGACTCATTTAGATCTAAGACACACCCTAGAGACATCAAGAGAAAGGCTACTTTTGTTTAATCATAGTTTGATATTCATCCTATAAAACCATGGATAATCCTCCTATAAAAAACAGGGGAAAACGCAGATCTGTGCATCGAGGTACTCAGTGAACAACTGCTCAAATAATGTTGACAAACACTACAGCCAGGTCGCAAGAACTAACAGATTAGTGAAAGCAAGTAAGCCTACTACGGTGGCTCAAGTGGGTACGTTTGAAAAGGACTCTCCATTTAAGTGCAAAACCTCGTAAGGCAAAGATAAGTCATGTTCATGATAACGGGAATGTTTCTTTCCACAATGACCTCGCGAGCCCTCTTGATCTATTACACCCTCAGACCTCAGCTTCAGCCAGACAGGAGAGGAAAGGACAGGAGAGGCCACTGGAGCTCTTTACGGCCAAATATTTACTTTGGTTGTTAGGCTCTCGGTTGGTTCCAAATCTTCTCAACAAAATTGAGATTTTCTTACTTGAAGTGTATAGTCCTTTAGGCCCATTTGGTAAGACAATTAAAATAAATACTATCTCTTACTCTATCTAATTACAAACATTATGTAATATGTGTAATAATACAAGTTAAACAAATTATGTTGAAAATATTATTTAATCTCAATTTAGGCCTATCTGATTTGATCTCTGCAACTGTCCTAAATATGTTGATAATGTAAAGAAAAAAATATTTAATTCTAAGCATCTAAGAAATACCACCACAAAAACAACGATGTATTTTTTTTAAAATTAAATGTGTGCATAAACCTTCAACGATATTCGCAATTCGAATCCCAAATATTGATGGTTACACCTAGAGCCATATTTATCTGCCTCTGGCATTCGCTATTACACTGTACATTTCTTTCGATTGCCCTCTTTGCCATAGGTCTAAAACGGTTTAAAAACGCACGGCCATAGTTAAGATCGTGCCAAAGGTAAAGTAATTCGAGAAAAGGAACGGGTGTTGTTGGGGCATTTGCAATGAAGATATCAGCGTCCAAAGAAAAGTGCTCGTACTACTACTTAAAACAACAAGTTGACAAATGATTAACAAATGTGCTAGTCTGGATAACATGGGCAGTGGTGTACCCGTTGTGTCCTTGTGGCAAACTATGGTGTGTCTAAGTCTGTACGTTGTTACTGTGTGTCTGATAGTTGATATTTGTCTCAAACCATGTTACTCCCTGCTGCTGTCTTGATTGGACCAGGTCTTTCTTGAAAAAAAAAACGTTTTTATTTTATTTATTTTTGTCTCAATGAGACCAATTCAAATAACATGGCGAGAAAACGAACACCAACATTTACTTCTATAGGCCTCTGCTTGTACCAATAGAGCATGAGCGTTGAACTCCCAACACCGTCATTGGACTGGAGGTCACCGTGGTAACATGCTGCCCTCTTGAGGCCATAGTCTCAACCAGACCCAGAATGCAGCGTGTAGAATTAGTTAGTATAAGCCTAATTTGCTATAGATCTAAATGAACAATTAGGCCTAATATGAAATCCAGAAAGAGTATATCCGTTATTTGGTGGGCAGTTATAAAAACATGATATAAATATCACAATATGCTCATCAGCCTATAATGAAACACAAATGCAAAACCTAATTTAGCTTATTTTTAAATGACTGCATGCATTTTCCAAAAAGGTATTAAAAGTACAATTACTTTTTTTTTAAAATTATGGGGGTGGTATGATATTTATGCGTCTGTATCTTTCTCACTCATCATTATTCACGATTCATTCAGTATTATCCGTTATCATGGTATTATCCACATTCATGTTGAAGTGACTCCAAAATGACACAATACATGATTTATCATTCACTTCTATTTGGCACAAAATCATCTGAAACACAACCACGTCTTGGGGGTATGACATTTGTGCGTCTGTAACTTTCTCAGTCATTATTATTCACTATATATTCAGTATTATCCGCAATCATAGAAGCATCCACATTAATGTAGAAGTGTTAAGAAACATATTCTATTCTTATTTACAATCAAATGTACTTTAAAATGACACAATGCATTATTTAACATTAACTTATATTAGGCACAAAATAATCTGAAACACAACCAAAACAAACAGAAAATGCACTCAACAGGTTTGCAGAGTCACAAGCTGATTTCAAATCCAAACCTTTGTAGTATAGAGCCAAAAGAAAAAAACATCACTGTCCCAATAATTAAAGAAGACTCTGTAGTTGGCCTCGTTCAAGGGTTCTCAAACTGGGGGAACCTGGCCTATCTACAGGGGGTAGCCTACTTGTGAAGACTCGTAAGAACGTAGGCCTAGTGCTCACGTGAGGGGATATTTCCACCAGATGGCGCCACATAATCGTGGAATAGAATTCCAGTGTAGAATTTCAATAATTCTCTACATTCTAAGTTGGTGGCATGCAAAGTAAACCATGTCTCTTTAAAATGTCCTTTGTCATCTGATGGTGCAAAAAGTCATTTGATGTGGAAAGCACTTTAACAGGCTAATAAAACAACTAAACAAGACAACACCCGAGTTTCATCGAACCCATTGCTATTCTTCTGTATGCAGGAAATCTGGTCAAACGAATTCCTCTATTCCTGTTGGTTTTGGAATACGAAAACTAAAAAGTTACTTAGAAAACTTGGCAACCTATGGAAATCAACGTGTCAACTTACTTCATCATATTCGTCCCATAGATAGGCTACATAAGGCCTTTACTGTTTTGTTTGAGCTCGACAAAGCTGCTCTTTGATCCTGTGCATCTTGCTAGTACACAACCTCCTATTTAGCCAACGTGGTCTTAGGCAGTGGTGTAAAGTACTTAAGTAAAAATACTTTAAAGTATTACTTAAGTTGTTTTTTGGGCTAACTGTACCTTACTATTTATATTTTTAACAACTTTTACTTTACTCTACTAAATGTAATTTTTACTCCATACATTTCCCTGACACCCAAAATTACTCATTACATTATGAATGCTTAGCAGGACAGGGAAATTGTCCAATTCACACACTTATCAAGAGAACATCCCTGCCCTACTGCCTCTGATATGGCTGACTCACTAAACACAAATGCTTATGTCTGTGGGTTAGAGTGTGCCCCTGGAAATCCATACATTTAAAAAACAATATAGTTGTGCCTCCTGGTTTGCTTAATATAAGGAATTTGAAATGATTCATACTTTTACTTTTGTTGCTTAAAAGTACATGGGCAATTACATTTAATTTTGGTACTTAAGTATATTTAAAACCAAATACTTTTAGACTTTTACTCAACAAATATTTTACTGGGTGACTTTCAATTTTACTTTAGTCATTTTCTATTAAGGTATCTTTTACTCAAGTAAATGTACTTTTACTTCAGGCCACTCTTCCTGATTTGTCCTGTCCTTGTGGTGTTCATCAAGAAATTCTGGGGTGGGAATGAAAAGGGCCCCATTAGGCTTATCAGTTATCACATACTATAATTGATGGTGTTATGTTTAACATATATTTTGGCCTTTTAGATACATGTATTGGACAAAATGTGACTATATATAAATTTTATTCAAATTTCATAACGCATATTTATTTTTAAGGATGTTTGACTTTATGCCAACAGCATACCACCACTGCTGGCTTGCTTCTGAAAGCAAGCAGGGTTGGTCCTGGTCAGTCCCTGGATGGGAGACCAGATGCTGCAGGAAGTGGTGTTGGAGGCCCAGTAGGAGGGACTCTTTCCTCTGGTCTAAAAAAATATCCCAATGCCATAGGGCAGTGATTGGGGACACTGCCCTGTGTAGGGTGCGGTCTTTCGGATGGGACGTTAAACGGGTGTCCTGACTCTCTGAGGTCATTAAAGATCCCATGGCACTTATCGTAAGAGTAGGGGTGTTAACCCCGGTGTCCTGGCTAAATTCCCAATCTGGCCCTCAAACCATCACGGTCACCTAATAATCCCCAGTTCACAATTGGCTCATTCATCCCCCTCCTCTCCCCTGTAACTATTCCCCAGGTCGTTGCTGCAAATGAGAACGTGTTCTCAGTCAATTTACCTGGTAAAATAACGGATAATTTAAAAAAAATTCAGGTTGAGGTTATAGGTTTTGGTTGAGGTTATGGGTTTGGATTTACAGTAGGTCAAGGTTACATTGGGCTCCCGAGTGGCGCAGCAGTGTACGGCATTGTATCTCACTGCTAGAGGCGTCACTACAGACCCTGGTTCGATTCCAGACTTTATCACACCCGGCCGCGATTGGGTGTCCCATAGGGCTGCGCACAATTGGCCCAGCATGTTTAGGGTTTGGCCGGGATAAGGCCGTCATTGTAAATAAGAATAGGTTCTTAACGTACTTGCCTAGTAAAATAAAAATGATGGTAATTGTTTTTTAAGGTCATTTTTATTTAACCTTCATTTAACTAGACAAGTAAGTTAAGAACAAATTCTTATTTACAATGACGGCCTATCAACAAACAACATTAATTCACCAACAGTGCTGAATTAAAACGAACTAATGTTTACATGAATTCGTTTTGAAGAATTACCCAACATAAACGAAGCATTCCACTGGGCAAAAACGGATTGAATTAACGTTTCCATGTCATTTCAATAAAAACATTCAATGTGATTACATTGAATACATGTGGAAAACAGATTACATCTGTCATCAAGATAAAAGAATATCGTATTTTTTTCAGGCAACTTTTAACCTAAATCCAATGACAATAATGACTTGATTTCACGTTAGTTGACAACTCAACCAAATGTAAATCAACACTAGGCCTTGAACTGACGTCTGTACCTCGGGGCAGGAAGCGGTTTATAGCGTTGCACCACTAACCGAAAGGGTGCTGGTTCGAATACCTGAGCCGACTAGGTGAAACAAATCAGCCAATGTTCCCTTGAGCAAGGCATTTAAGCCTAATTGCTCCTGTAAGTCGCTCTGAAAAAGAGCGTCTGCTAAATTATGTAAATGGTATATTGCCACTCATTTGACTGTTGTGCAAAATAGATTTTCCAATATTTTTGATTGGCCGAGCTCTGCTCTTAATGTTAATGAAGACCAGGTGCCAGACGTACAGATGTCAAAATGATGGATGCTTAAAAGTGTCGTAAATATTGTTTCTTTTGTCCTCCTCACGTGAAATCCAGCCCTAGCCCTCTGAAACACGACTATATCTCGTTAACCTGCAGTCGTCCTCATTACGGCCGTACTAAAGTTCCAGGGCACTCAACCTTTCCGAACCTTTCAGAAGTGTTAACCTGTAAAGGGCTTTAATGGTGTCGGATGAGAGAGGTTCGAGTCATCAATGGGACACTTTAAAAAGGTCCCAAGCTGCGATTATACATTTGCTAAAACCATGCAGACCCCCCCCCCCCCCCCCCCCCCCCCCCCCCCCCGAGATAAACAATAAATATATATAATACAATATAATATAACTCATATTTAACACATCTGTGATACATGAAATTAGTTAGAAACTAATGTTAATAGCTCCAAAATGTTCCTAACAACTCAGAAACACTATCCTTCCTCTAGACTCTAGAGTCTATTTAGGGTTGAAAGCTGAGTTCCCACAATGGAGTCTATCCAGTCATTATAGCAAGTGGGAAACTGTAGTGGAGTATGCCTATAGTCATCACTAACTCATTTGCCATTTCTGCAGATTTGTCAGAATCTCAAGGACCAGGAAGTATACTTCGCACCCCTAGCAACCCAAAACACAGATGACGTGCTTTTAGATGCTGTCATCACACCATCTTCACTGGGAAAGTACAATATCATATTCGCGTGTAGCCAGGGGAGAAATCAGGACCAAAGTGGTCCAGACAGAGTACAACTTTTTAGGACATTTTTCATATTATATATTAGCCTAGTCGTTGGCTTCAATACATCAGTAGCCTAAATACACTGTCTGAACTTGGCCCACTAAATTGCAGTGTGACAATTATTTTGGCTCTGAGACTTGTACTACAAGCAAGAAGCATGGCAAATAAGGCTAACTTCACACTGGGCACGCACTGGTTAAATCAACCTTGTTTCATTTCATTGAAATGACGTGGAATAGATGTAGAATTGGCTTCTGTGCCCAATTGGTTCCTTTGACCATCGCATATATTCAAATAAATAACAGCAGCAATACACAGTCACAGCATGATAACATCAATGAAAGCCTCTAATAATAATATGTTGTTGTTGTTATTGGCAAATGTTATATTAAATAATAATGACAACCAACGAATAATAATGGTAATAATGACTATCTTAACAATGAATACGAATCGTATAATAATCACATTAATTACAGTACGCTATCACCATAATCATAGCGATAGTAGTAGGCCTGATCACAATCATCATAGCCATAATAATACATATTATAATTGTCATAATTGTCTTATCGCTGCAATCTTAAACATGAAAGATGATACAGTTTACATTCCCAAAACATTCTGATCATTAAGAAATATTCGATTATAGACCGACTTAAATAGCATAATTCATATTTAGACCAAATCATTGCTATTAATATTCACATTTCAAATGATCTCCTCCTTGCATCACAACTACAATTTCAGACTAAAAGCTCAATTGACATCATGAGACTTTGGATCAACATTTTTTATCGCCAAGTACATTTGGATGTTATTTGACATGATCCATTTGATATTATGGCATTATTACTGGGGCAATTACAGTTACCACATACCTGAACGTAGTGAAGCCTAAACGGCCTGCCGTGACCCATTTTTGCCGTTCGACCGGAATAAACATTTCACAGAGAGTGGCCTAGTCTACATACTATGTTGCATCAATGTTAAACTCTGAAAAGGAACGATCATATTTTAGCAATAGGCAAATGATTCGTTGATATCAAGTTATTGCCTTGCGTCTTAACATGTGCATTCTCTACTGAGCATAGAGAAAATACAAAGTTATATCTACACTGGTTGTATGCACAACCTTTAAATTCACCCAGAGTTCTCTTCGATTCATATTGCCACTTCGTTATGCCGTCACGATTTCACGTTAAAGGATGGGCCTTCTGTTCTAAATAAGGCCTAACAATTCTAAAGGAGTCTGTTTACACCAGAAAACTCTGATGTTTCGGCTTCTCTCTGTCCAATAACATGACAAACGTCCATCTCTCTTAGTAGAAGATGCTGATTCCAGTAGGCCATTAGCGTCAGATACGTTATAGGCGATTTATCACAGTTCCTTAAATCTACTGTAGTAATGATTGTCACACGATTTCAACTATGATAGTTTGATTTGGCAAAGAGACACACTTAGAGTCCGGGACTTATCCATTTAACAACGATCAGTATAGGCTATCCCGAGACAGAAAAATGAAGAGAATCCTAATTACTTTGATTATTAATACAGTACCCCAAAACGCAATGGCTGATAGACGAATCATTTGTCTGTTATGAGGAAAGGCTTTTAGTACACTCAATTGACTTCTCAGACGTTCTTTGGATCAGTCTCAGAGGAATTCTAAGTGAACGCTCGCGCCCTCATCCTCTGGTTCACATTTAGTTGAGAGATTGTTATTCTTTAAAAAAGTGGTCATATACTGTATCAAATGAAGATTCCATTCACTACATTAATGTTCATTCAATGTAAAATCCCTACACGTAGTCTTGTTCATAAAATGGTCATGCTATGAATACGCAAAACACGCAATTTGAAGAACATCATTATAATAACGTCAAATGGCTTTAATTTGGACAAAACGCCACTGTCATGGAAAGTTGATTACTGGTCATCAAGTTAATAGGAGCGCGTTCTGTCCGTCCATAATATCCACCTACCCTGCTATAATTCTGGATGTTATATTATTACACAAGGCCATCTTACATCTGAAATCCTTAGATGCTACATCAATTTTTGGACATATAATTTAATTATATATGGGCTACCCATTGATATTTTAAGAATTATAACTTGCTTCAATTCAACTGTCGTACCCCATCAGAACCCAAAATCCAAGTTTGTTTTACGCCAATATTTGTAAACAATGTAAACAAACACTGTAAAGCCTCAAAACATGGTTAAAACTATCATTGTGATGTCATGGATGGACAGTTCTTGCATTTTCTCCAGGCCCATCCCTCTGCTTTTTACCATAACAGAGGCGAAGTGTCCACGTTGTTATTGTTTCAATAAAGGATTCTATCGTTAAGATACATTATCAACAATAAATATGCAATTAAATAACCAGGAATGTATAACATTAGGCTACAAAACAGAAAATATGAAGCGACGATTTTGACGTTTGATGAAATTGTTCGAATTATGATATGTTTTATCAATATGTATAAAAAGCATTGAGGCAGTAAGTGTACAGCACAACGTGTAAGACATGGTGGTAACGTTGTTTTAGTGCTATTCACCATGGACATTATGAAATAGCCTTCTGTTTGGATCCAACCTGGACACATGTTGCTTGCTGCGCACGTCTCAAGTTAATTCAGAGACTACACAACGAGATATCAAAACAGAGGTGCCGGGCCAAGCACCGCTGGGAACACGTTAGACTCCCCCCATAGCGGATTATGCAATAACATTAGGCTTTATCAGATTGTATATGAAACGGATCCCACTGCCTGATAGTGTATGAACTGATAGGCAATGTATAGCCAGCATAAATAGGCCTACACTCAATTAGACTAGTCTGTTACATACAAATGATATTGTCTGAACAATATTTAATACAGGCAGGGATATAAAGGATAAACTGGGCAATGCAGGGACATCGTGAATTAGATATCATGTGATATAGTCTAGAATGGTGCAATATCATACAACATGTACACTAAATGATATACGCGAATGTGATATAGAGGGAGTCACAAATAGGTGAAACACAAAACAGATGAAGTGCATAAGCCGATAATAGCCTATTCCTCATAATGCGTCATCAGAGTAGGGTAGCCTAGTGGTTAGAGGTTGCAAGTTGCAAGGTTGCAAGTTCAAATCCCCGAGCTGACTAGATACAAATCTGTCGTTCTGCCCCTGAACAGCAGTTAACCAACGTCATCGAAAATAAGGATGTTCTTAACTGACTTGTCAAGTAAATAAAGACAAAATAATCTATTGAGTGATTTACTTCATTCCATTAGTGATTTATTTCATTCCATTATCGATATCAACTTTATTGGTATTTTGAGGATATGAATGAGATGCAAACTAGGGTAATTCAAAGATTTAAAAAATATGTAAAATTCAAGATGGGTTAAAATGTGGAGAGAATCTCTTGAGATACCCAGTCAATCTGGTGGGGGGCGCTGCTGCTGCTTCTGCGGCGTGACGTTCTCTCTAAAAATACTGAACCAGACAAACCCTCGTTTTCTACAGTTTTCTACAAGGGCTTTACCGTAGACAACCACAAATTACCATGTAGAAAGTTCAGTTCTAGATATTTTTCAGAAATATTTGAGAAAATAATTGAACAAAAAAATCTAAACATGGCTGTTGAGAACAGAAAGTATTGTGTTGTCCCAGTTAGGCAACCTCAATATTGGCCTATAGTCCATGCGGTGAAGTAAATGTTTAAACTATACTGTAGGCTTGCTCTGGTGACAATGCAGTCTATAATACAGTGGAATAACCAACATGACCTCACGCCCTGAATAAAAGCAACACACATAGGCCTATTCTCTTTTAGAATTTAGAACGGCTGAGGATGCGTTATCCCTTTCCTCTTTGGGTATAAAAGAATGTCACGAGCCACCCCAGGAACATCATGCACGCTCTGTTTAGATTCACCGAGAGGGCTACATCAGCCTGCCTTATAATAACTTGTATCGTTTTAGAATGAGATAGTGGTCGAGGGGTGCGTTTACCCTTACCTTTATGGGAATAGAAGGCGATAAGATCCTAGCCACCCTTGATCGGGTACATCCTCCTGAATTTACAGTAGGTCTACCTACCGAAAGGGACATTAGTCTGCCTTATAAGGGCACATATAAATAACTCCAAGATCAGTCCAGTATGCTCTGTGTTTGGCTCAACCAACCCTAACTGCGCATCAGATGTCCACTGCTTGTTACGTTTTTGTCTCGTCGAAATATCGGAATAGGTCAAACAGAAAGAGAACCTGTAGGCTATTTGGACCATGTTGATTGCACAGTGCAAATAGAACGAGGCGTAAGCCTATAATAAATATATACAAATCTGGATATCTGATGCACTCAAATTCAATAAAAATACTGATCTTAGCATAGGTATACCCCTTAATTAAATCAATGTGTTGAATACTTGATACATGTAGCCTAGGAACATAAAATAATTGTATCACCATGCAGCCAAAATAGCAGCAAGCATGTCATATGATGAGAACCCCCCTGTAAATAAATCACAGTTAGGCTACTTGTAAATTACTGTAAAGCGTTGGTTTAAAAGTACATTACTGTAAACTTTAATTTACGGTAACATTCTGTACCTTTTTTTACAGTAACTTACAGGTAACTGGCAGCCACTGAATTACCTTAAAAACAACATAATTAGAAAAAAGGTATGTTTTACAGTGCATGGCTATCTTAAAAAGGCATAGGCCTACAACAGAGGTAAGGTAGATCATGTGTATGTGCAATTGGCAGCGGAATATTGATAATTTAATGGCTGCATTCTTTTAGCCTAAAAAAAATCTGGATTTGGTGCGTGAAGTTGAAATTATGTTTGCACCATTTTGAGCGTACAATTAAGGATTTCCACATTGGTTACAAGCGAGCTCAATGGACAGAAACGAAAATATTGAAATTGGGTTATTACGTCGACTGTCCCGTTGGTCCGTATCCCCCAAAACCAGTTAGTCGTGTTTTACAGATCAGAAAGGATGCGATGCGTTGACTTGCGGTTAGGACCATTCGACACGGCTAATCCTGTTTAGTCAACTATACGATGCATGCCTTAAATTCCTTCAGTTCAAATAAGCAGAGCACCGCTAGTATTAAACCTAGGCCTATACCATGCGCGAGGAACATCGTCCTAAACAGAGGACTTGCATGGAGAGCAGAGTTGAATCCATTGTTAGTCATGCCTTTTAGATTTTCACAAAACTTATAGGCCTACCTATTTAGTCAACTGTGTAATATATTGGAAAATATCGGGTTAAAATAATCGGCTACAAATCATGGCACCACAGACATCAAAAGATGCCCTGCTGATCTGATAGATTAGATGACGTGCCATGGTAATTAATGTGATCTCCATCGATACATCACTCATCACCTTTAATCTCTTCAGTGGTAGGCGATGTTATACAGAATTCATTAATTTACAAATGGAACTATTTTGGTGATCGCAACGCATAATGTAAGGCAAAGGCTGGGTTACAGGAAAATGCATAGAGATACACATAGGAGGATGTAGGTCTACTGTAGCCTAGTAGGCCTGCACATGGAATACACAACGATTTTTTTATATGGTCAATTCCTACCATGCTTGGCTATAACAAAAAGTATAATAATAAATAATAATAATAGGTCTGTAGGCCTACCACCTTTATACAAATAATACTATTTTTCAGGAATAGATCCACAGTTATAACAATAATAGTACAGCCAATAACAACAACAACAATAATACAAACATCTGATGTAATATCGTTTCGGCTGTAATACAATCTGAGCCTAAATCCCGCTGATGAAACACGAAAATGATTCTCTCTTTAGGCAGACTTAAAGACCGCATATATATCTTCACATTCCTCTACACACATCGTTAACACTTATCTGTCAATGCCCAATTTACCCTTCAGATGTATGTCTCGCTGTGATAAGATGACGTGTGGACAGAAAGAAGACTAGAGCTAAACAGCCGAGGGACCCATCACAAGACACCCATTCGTATTAGAATGTTATGGAGGTGGAATGGACGGCAAGCGAATTCACTCGATGCCTTGATTGGCCCCAATGCACGCGCGTCCCTGGGGAATTGAATTGACACTTGAGGCTGGATCTGCTCGTGAACCAACGGATAGTTTATATTAAAAAAAATCATAAATAAGCCTACTTCGAATCTTGATCAACATTGCACCATGCATGGTCCGAATGGGAATAAATCATATAAGTATAATGTTAGTAAAGTAAATGCTTTTTAAATACCATCACACGAATCTGAAAGTATCTACACTACTAATTGCTGAGCGTAGAACTCTGATCCCTCAGACTTCTGTTTGTTATTCCAGACATCCGAAGCACCTCAATGGAAACAAGTTGAGCACGTTTTCCAACGGTAAACATGATCCTTAAGGCATTAGTGGCTGCCATCGACAGTGGGGGCCAGGGGAATCGGCCCGGTCCGCACAAATACGTATACCAGGAACACGCTTATGCTGCTTTTGGACTGTAACGTCAGTGTTACGCATTAGAGCCAGTGTTCCACTAGGCTATACTAGGGACATAGTGTTTCCATAGCTAAGGCAGACAGTCCGGACTTGTGAATAGCAGAATCAAGAACCTCTGCATAATCAAAACAGTGTATTTGTGAAAAGGTGATAAGTTCACAGTTGACCATTGTTATATAGGCTAAATCTCAGCTGAAAAGTACCGCTGGCTTTGGCCCCAAGTGAGAGCAGTTCCGCCTGAGCCATGGCCCAGTGAGACACGGGTGCGGCCCGCATAGATGGAAAGAGAAAAGTCTAAGCCTTTGGGGCAAAACGCTGGGGTAAATCCTGTATGGAAGTGCACCAATAGAACAGCTGGAAAACGAGCGAGAAATACTTTAGAGTTCAGTGATCACTAACCTGGAATCTATCGCTGCTATAAAATTCAGAGTCAGAGTCAGATGGACAGAGTCGAAGTCAATCTTGACTAAATGCATTGCAGAATAAGCGTGAGCGACGTATATGTGTGTATAGACGATATAGGCTAGTGTTGATACCCTGAAATATGTTTCTAAGATGCCGAGCAAACTAAGCTTACTGTTGTGAAGTGACCCTTAGCAACAAGAGAAAGAGAACCGTGAGCACAGGTCAACCAACCGCCGAGCGCTTTAATTTAAGAGCTATAGTTTCTCCTGTAAACAGGAAACAAAGCGTCCGATTACCTACGTGTGGAAGGCGTTCTATATTGCCTGTCAGATGAGTGAAATATAGGTGTAGGGTTAGTCTAGCGCATTCATGGTATGCATCTATACGTTGAATAAATAAACATGACATAATATGCTTACTGTTTCATATTCCTTTTTTTAAATAAAATATTTCATAATAATTGAGAATGTATTTGAAATATGCAACTATAAGTAACTCAAATACATGTTTTTTTATTTGTATAAATACATTGTGTTGAATATGCAAATCTAACATTTATTCAAGCTATTAATAGCAAACATATAGTCTGCCCTCTAGGCCAAGTTTTCTGAGATTACGCATTAGACCTACATTTTTTTTAAACACTCAGTTGAATATCAACCTAGAAATATGAATTTTTTTCGTATCTCGATTATAGAAAAATTATGCAAGAGGAAAGAGATGAATCAAAATATGTTAAAGCATACACAAATTAACAATCAAAAAAAGGCCTGCGCTGCTTTGGAATATAAATTCCATTTTTTACACAAGGATCATTTATATTTAAAAAACATTGAAATACAAGTGTATTAGTAGCCTAGCAGGAATGAGCAATATAGGCAATGACCTAACGACCAACTCCGACAGTAACTTATTTTGTTTGTTTTTGTTTGTGTATTTATAAGTCAAAGTCAAGGCCTATGAATATTACATCATAAGATTCGTTGGCCTTACTCTGGGTGCCACTTCATGATGTGCAAATATTCTCAATGTCTCTTGTTATTTCTTTGGTTGGTGAGGGAAGACAGCCTTTACGGACGTTAGACTATCCATTTGAACTGAGGAAATTGAATATATAATATGTAAGATGTTATTTTCACTTTCATAATTTTGTGTTCATATCACATGAATTACTCACTGACTATATAGGCAGCAAAAGCCAAACACTTGACTGTATTAATATATTGGGATGATTACATTGGTGGTTTATCCTGTAGCTTAATTCATTGTTATGTATGATTCATAATCACAATATGAATATTATAACTTACCATTCCTGTGTAGTGCAACTCATAATTGCAATTCGTGGTGGTAGGGTAACCCTGTCTGTAGTTCCTGTGGAAGAGAGGGGGTTACCTTGCTATGTCATGTCAAACTTTCAGTCCAATAGGAAAGCTACTCTCTACAAACTCAAACTTTCATTGGCGGACCGAGCCTCGGGGAGAAGCAACGTTTTGGAAGTCCGGCCCATGATTGTCTGGATTGAAATGTAAACCTGTCTCCGCTGCCATCAGGAAACACATCGCGGATTTGTCCTTCTCGCTACTATCGTAGTTTGGTTATCGCAGTAGCCTACCCGTCGCGGAGGAGAGCGAGGATTTGTGCTCCCCTAGACAGGTTTCCAGACACCAGCGAAACTGGACGCGGAACTAGACGGAAGGTATAACTCCGAGATCCCAATAATAATTTGTGGACTAAACGCAATGGGTAAGTTTATATGGAAACATTGTGTGCCGATGATAGAGTTAGTCTGTAACAGTCACTCGGCCCCGGGTATTCCTGCCTCAATTATGATTAGCCTATATTGCTTATAAGGCGATTGTATGGATACACCGAACAGTGGTTTTACGCTTCAGTTGGTTTTTACGATGGGATTTTCCAATGACCATTATTAGAAGCTGATTGGTAAAACTAGCCTATAGCATAGATATGCGTAAAACACATTTGTACTGCAACTGTATCTTGAAAGTAAAACACAACGATATTACAATGTAGCAGTATATTATGGACAAACTAAAAAATGCGCGGGGTTTTTATGAGCGACTGAAGTTAGGACATGTTTTTATTTTCATCACACGCTAAATTGGGTTTTACGCATCTGTTTTGAGTGTATTATAAAGACATACATATTCTATATACATCCCAATACATTTAAGACAATCTCATATGCTGTAAATAAGCATTTAATTCGTTCTTAACCGGGTGGAAACAACATTGCAGACCGCATTAGCATTTAGGCATGATTAACAACACTAGTCATAATAGGGCATTGTTGTGATTACAGGCTACTACAGCTACAAGTTGTCTAACTTAAGATGTGTGTTTCATTTAGCTGTCTCTGTATATGTTTCCATGACACCAGAGCCAGCCTTCGGAGAGGTGAACCAGCTCGGCGGTGTTTTCGTCAACGGCAGACCGCTACCCAACGCCATCCGGCTGCGGATTGTAGAGCTCGCTCAGCTGGGCATCAGACCTTGCGACATCAGCAGACAGCTCCGGGTGTCCCACGGGTGCGTCAGCAAGATACTGGCCCGGTATAATGAGACCGGCTCTATACTCCCGGGAGCGATCGGGGGCAGCAAGCCACGGGTCACCACGCCGTCAGTGGTCAAGCACATACGGACATACAAGCAGAGGGACCCGGGTATTTTCGCATGGGAGATCCGAGACAGGCTACTGGCTGATGGCGTTTGTGACAAATTTAATCTACCATCTGTGAGCTCCATCAGTCGGATCCTCCGCAACAAGATTGGCAATCTATCCCAGCAGAGCCAGTATGAGTCCAGCAAGCAGTCGTCTCACCAACCACCTCAACCAACGCTACCATACAACCACATATACTCGTATCCGACCCCCATCGGAGCCTCTGGAACCAAAGTACCGACTCCCCCAGGCATGCACTCCCTCCCTGGACACATGGCTATGCACAGGATATGGCCCTCATCGCACTCGGTAACAGATATTCTGGGGATTCGGTCGATAACAGAGCAACAAAGTAAGCATGATTTTTACTTTGGTACATGGGCAAAGAATTTGCTAATGGTTAAAATAAATAGGAAAACGCATGGGTCAGCAGGGGGTGCGGTGCGTGTGCGTACTTGGCGTGTCTGCGTGTGTACTTGCGTGTAGTGGGCCTTGTCGCAAGGTAGGCAGATGTGTAACTTTTTACATTTTGAGTTCTGCAGTTTTTTTTTATCAGGATCATTATTCTACTAATGAAATATAAAATAGCGAACGAAGTGCGAAAATGTATTGGCTTTCTAAGTTAGTGATGTGTTATTTGCTAGAACCGGTGAGTGCATGCATGTATTGGTAACGTTTAGTTCCTAGTTCAAACGGTTGCATTAAAACAGATGGTTGAAGGAAGGCTTGGGGCGGATGTGGAATATTAGTGGGATAACGAAGGGAAGGCGCAGCGGTGCACGAGGAGATGAACTCAAATCAAAATGAGGTGTTCAAAGCTTTGCCGTGTCTTGCAGCCACACATTTAGTTCTTGCCTTGCTTCAAATTCACACGCCTGCAATGCAGTTTCACACGTTTTTAGACTATCATAATGCTCCAATAGGCTAAACGGGCTATATTGAACTAGGCTACCGAAGGCCTGTGTTGTTGCGTAAAAGGCCCTATCTCAGTTTAGAGAACTTGTTTTTGTTAGTTACAGTCATGATTGGACAGTTCGTTTTCGCCATGTTACCACAAATACTATTATGTTTTGGAAACAATATAGCCTAAATAAATATGACCTTCAACAAATAAAAAATACATGGCTTTTCTTGTGAATAAGATTTTTAGGGACAACGTTTTTTGTTTCAGCTAGGAAAGTGTAAGATGTCAGTCGACCGCCTATGCGCATGTCATAACTGTGCATCTGTCAGAAGATAGAACGCTCTTGCGTCTCACCGCCTTGTAGGATAGAAACATGCCACTCTCCCTAGAGCTTGTATAATATAACTCTTTAGATACCAGAGGCCGCGGCCATTCCATGTCTTAACTTAACTCCGACAATCTAAACAACAAGGCTTCGCCCCTCAAACGCAGCGCAAAGCCGAACAAGAAATCCCGGGGAGGAATGTGTTCTCAAAGAATGCCTTTATAAACAATTTATGCATTTCCAAATTATTAGCAGATGTTTGCGGCAGGTTTTGAAAGCCGAAATAAGTATAATGTACACTGAATGACGTGAGGCCTTCTAGCGCCACGATTACTTCGCCAGCCTCGAGACTCCGGTTTTAATTTAGAAAAACTTGACTATGATATGGCCTATTATAGATCTGCTGTTGGGTTTACACAACAACATGGTGTGAATACTCAATACAGTAGGCATATTCTAAGACAAAGAGCGTAAAAAATATCACTAAGACGCAAATGGCGAGTACAGGCCTCATGCGTAAAACAATAGGCTTAGCGTAAAACTATAGGCTATGCGTAAAAAATTATATGAGTTGCATTTGGAATATGGCGATATTTTGAAAGGCATTGGTCATCAAATGGCACTGTCACACACACACACACACACACACACACACACACACACACACACACACACACACACACACACACACACACACACACACGACTCCAAGCCAGGCCTACCGCTCCATCAAGAACGGAAAATAACATACATCCTCCCTCGAAATAACCCAAGACAGCTTTATGTCAGCGAATGATTATTTAAGAAAAATACCCTAAAAAAAGACCCCAACCTTATAGACCTTCAACAAATATTTTAACAAATGTCTTTATGCACAAAACAGACAACTACAAGTAAAACTTGATTTGTTGAAAGAAAGTAAAGTGGGTCGAGAAAAAAATAATCGATTCAGTGGTCTTCTCAAGTTACAACACTGGTGGGCTTACTTTTCCTATTCTAAACTCTGGGAACCGTGTATAATATAATATCCATCACGTTCAAAGGGGGAACGGTTCAAGTAAATCTAATTTGTCCCCACAGGAAGACGGGCTTGGTTAAATGTTCCTGACCATTACACGAAAGAATCGTCTTACTGCATTCCTTTTAGCAATGAGCTGCTTCGGTTTGATCAGTAGGCTAAGGCAAAACCACACACATATACGGGTTTTCCAGGGTTCTGAGGAATTACTTCAGATCATGTAAATAGAGAAATGACTAGGACTAGGCGCCCTCTGCACAAAGCGAGTCTGCCTAATTCAGATTTGTCTAAACAGATGCAGAAACGCCTTTTAAGACAACCATAGCCCTAGCCATTTCTCTATTTACATGGTCGGATCTGAAGTCATTCCTAGCAAATGATGATCGTTACCATTTCAAGTATTCGTCGTATTTTTGCAGGATAACTTTTAGTCGGGGGTTTTGCTAAAAAAAGCTGTATAGTTTTGAGGTGAGATGAATTCCTACAATAGATGGGAGTGGTAGCGTGAAGTCTCTTCAGTTCATCTCCTCTGACTTCCCTCTCCTCTGTCTCTGTGTCTCTTTGCTTTGCTCCATGCAGTTAGTGACGGTTCGTCCTTTCCCAGCGCCAAACTAGAAGAATGGAGTGTTATAAACAGAACACATTTTCTGCCATCAGCAAGTTCTCAACTAGTCAATGGCGTGCAGCATAAACCACCGCATTCTATAGAACCTGAAGCAAAATGCACACAGGTAAAAGGAAACACCTCCTTTTCTATAGAATTCCATCCTTATCCATCTTTAGCCTAATTTGTGTTAATCACAAGGTCAAGTACAATATGATGACCTTCAAGTTTAGTGTCTCACACTTATTGTATAATCAATATACGAGTTGAGTATGCTTTCTTGGTGCTTTCAATCATATTGACACGCTAACTCCTTCTCTGGAGGTGGGCGGTATGCCTCTAGACAAGGCACCGACCACCGCAGTGTATAGGCTACTGTGGCTGGTTCTATTCGGCTACATAGGGCTATCGTGCTGTAAGATTGCTATTACATATTGTACTTTTGTGTGGCATATGTGTGGCACTGGCATATGATTGATTCAGTTCTGTGACAAATTAACCAATAACCTGGAACCTCCGGACCCATACATTTCCTTGCAGGTGATAGATATTGACATCTTGACATACAGTGCCTTCGGGAAGTATTCAGACCACATTCTGTTACATTACAATCTTATTCATTTTTTTTTGTTGAACATTCCATAATCTACATACAATACCCCATTATGACAAAGTGAAAACAGTTTTTTATTTTTTTATTTTAGCAAATGTATTACAAATAATAAACAGAAATACATAATAAAAATAATAAACAGAAATACTTGATTTACATAAGTATTCAGACCTTTTGCTATGTGACTCGAAATTGAGCTCTGGTGCATCCGGTTTCCATTGATCATCCTTGAGATGTTTGTACAACTTGATTGGAGTTCAACTGTGGTAAATTAAATTGATTGGACATGATTTGGAAAGGCACACACCTGTCTATATAAGGTCCCACAGTTGACAGGGCATGTCAGAGCAAAAACCAAGCAATTAGGTCGAAGGAATTGTCCGTAGAGCTCCGAGACAGGATTGTGTCGAGGTACAGATCTGGGGAAGGGTACCAACAAATGTCTGCAGCATTGAAGGTCCCCAAAAACACAGTGGCCTCCATCATTCTTAAATGGAAGAAGTTTGGAACCACCAATACTCTTCCTAAAGCTGGCCACCCGGCTAAACTGAGCAATCGGGGAGAAGAGCCTTGGCCAGGGAGGTGACCAAGAACCCAATGGTCACTCTGACAGAGCTCTAGAGTTCCTCTGTGGAGATGGGAGAAACTTACAGAAGGACAACCTTTTCTGCAACACTCTACCAAGCAGGCATTTATGGTAGTGGTCAGAAGGAAGCCACTTTTCAGTAAAAAGCACATGACAGCCCTCTTGGAGTTTGCCAAAAGGCGCCTAAAGATTCTCATTCCATAAGAAACAAGATTCTCTGGTCTGATGAAACCAAGCTTGAACTCTTTGGCCTAAATGCCAAGTGTCATTCACGTCTAGAGGAAACCTGGCAACATCCCTACGGTGAAGCGTGGTGGTGGCTGCATCATGCTGTTTGGATGTTTGTCAGCGGCAGCGACTGGGAGACTAGTCAGGATAGGGGCAAAGATGAACAGAGCGAAGTACAGAGAGATCCTTGATGAAAACCTGCTCCAGAGTGCTCAGGACCTCAGACTGGGGGAAGGTTCAACTTCCAACAGGACAATGACCCTAAGCACACAGCCAAAACAATGCAGGAGTGGCTTCGGGACAAGTCTCTAAATGTCCTTGAGTGGCCCAGCCAGAGCCCGGACATGAACCTGATCAAACATCTCTGGAGAGACCTGAAAATAGCTGTGCAGCGACGCTCCCCATCCAACCTGATAGAGCTTAAGAGGATCTGCAGAGAAGAATGAGAGAAAGTCCCCAAATACAGGTGTGCCAAGCTTGCAGCGTCATACCCAACAAGACTCGATGCTGTAATCGCTGCCAAAGGTGCTTCAACAAAGTGCTGAATAAAGGGTCTGAATACTTATGTAAATGTGATGTGTCTGATTTTTTAAAAACATTTGCAAAAATGTCTAAAAAACCTATTTTACTTTGTCATTATGGGGTATTGTGTGTAGATTGACGAAGGAAAAAACTATTTAATCAATTTTAGAATAAGGCTGTAATGTAACAAAACGTGGAAAAATATCAAGGGGTCTGAATACCTTCCGAAGGCACTGTGTATGATGTGCATCTGAATAGACCAACTTTTCCGTACTAAAAAATATTGCAGTCAGAGTGCAGTATAACTGCAGTACACTGCAGTATAACTGCAGCATGCTGAAAATAACTTCATCCAAACTAACACCGTTTTTTTACTGCAGTAATTTTTCAGTGTTACTGTCAGTTAGAGTGCAGTTAGAGTGCAGTTACTGCAGTTGTTAAACTGCTAAAAAAATGGAAGGGTTGTAGAGTTCTGTTTGAATGAAACTTTAAATATAGCGATATTCCATAGCCAAATGTTGTATGGGGGTAACACATTTAATTAGCAAATTTTTTCAGCAAAAGCTTGTTATTTTGTACTTTGCAGCCACTTGCCTTTATCTTATAAGATTTAGGGATATCAATGAAGAAAAATAAACTAGACTTCCCAAGTCCCTATATTTTCTACCAGTTAACTTGACCAGAGGAAACAAGTCATCTTGCGGCAGGTATCCTAGTGGTTAGAGCGTTGTTGCTGGATCCAATCCCCGAGCTAACAAGGTAAAAATCTGTCGTTCTGCCCCTGAACAAGGCAGTTAACCCACTGTTGTCCGGTAGGCCGTCATTGTAAATACGAATTTGTTCTTAAAAATAAATTGGACACGTTTCTACATGAATATTATATTTTCATTCAAGAAGAGAAAATCAATTGGCACAAAACAGAAAGACACACCTATTGACAGATTAAGATAATCATAACAGTCATCGGAGAATTAAAAAAATATATATTTTATTTTTGTGTGTAATTGTAGTATATTTTATGCTGACTTCCTAATTGCATGGCATTTCCGTATTGTCTTAACCAACGTGCTATAATGACTAATATTAGGCCTAATGTAAATGAATAACAAGACTGGTTTAAATAATTCAAACGTAATGACACGTTTATATATTTTGGCCAGGGTACTAGGCTACATTTATGTTAACAATTAACCTCCAATAATGATTTGCACGCTGATCTAATAGAAGTTGAAAGGTATTGCTGAAATTGTGGGTAAATTTCATCGACGCTTATCCCACTAATAGGCCTAGTCGAATAACATATGATATTTTTTGTGTGTATAAACGTATTTTAATTCCAAAAGTTTCACAAAGAACATCTCACTAAACTCGGTGTTAGTCTTGTGTTAGAAAATATGGTGCATTTTATGTTGGATAATATATCGACTGCAAGGGTGCAAACAACGTGTGAGGTGGAGGACACAGAGTGTGAGTGCGAGCGTGCATGAGTGATATAGTATGTGTGAGCGAGGAAGTGAGAGGGGGAGTCATGCGTACTTCGTTTGATATATCGTCGGGGGCACGCGAGATAATGCCAAAACTAATCCCGGGGTCTTGACGCCCATAACGCCTAGTGGAAAAAGGCCCACGGACCTTTTCAAATTGTATAATGTGAAGTGAATTGATCGATATTCAAGTATGGTGTTGTCAAATGTATGTGATGTTTTGTTGTTTATACATGCAGCATTGAAACCACCCTTGAGACCAAAAGACTGGCGAGTTATTATCAGTTGATGATACATGGAGACCTCGATTTTTTCAATAGATTACCGTTTGATGCATCAACGGTGACAAATTATGCAGAAAAACACATGCGGTGGGGATATAACTCGTTCAGATAAAAAAAAATGTATGCCTAATGCCTTTTTCAGATAGTCTATACATGGCATAATCAGCCATAGGTCAAGTTATTTTTTAGATGATTACTTTATTTTATTCCAATGTTTCAATAAGCAAATTATTTAGTTTTGAGATGTTGTATGTCAAAGTCTGATCTAAAGCCATCATCAGAATATAAGAACTACTTATAATACGAGACATTTGAAACTATTCGGATTGCAAATCGTGCGGTTTTAATCGATTCGAACGCCCCATTTTCAATGTGTGGCTTTCTCTGCCTGCAACAGGCTGCTATAGGCCTATAGTTGTCAACGGGACTTCATTTGATGATGATAAACTAGGCCTACTGATGTACTAAATCCTTTCAAATTGGGGCATATAGACCCATATTTAAAAGCACTATACACACTGCAGTCGGCACGCACTTTCAAAACACAACGGAACACGCCCGCCCTCTCCCTACCCACATCGACAGTCCCCCTTATAATAAAAGTAGACTTCTGGCGACTGAATTAAGGAGTGGGGATTTCAAAAAGCTGAAGAATTCATTATGTCCAAATAAAACTTTTGCTAAAATAATGTTGTTTTTTCTTTGTTCAAGTGTCAGCGAACAGGCTATGCAACTGCAATGGCACAGCTATTTACTGATGAGAAACATGAATAAATAACTCCTTCCCAATGACAGGTCAATGAAGCATGTATAGATTAATAACAAATATTATATATTTTTTTTTTATCGAACCCACACGCAAACATTTGAAAATAATCAAAAACATTTACAATGAATTCAAGATGTATACTATTTTTTTTGGCTACAGTACATGCATGCAGTGCCTGACGTTCTCTTAACGGTAGGCCTACTTGAGTTGTCCCAGTCACGCGCCCACGGGGCAGGGTGTATCATGTCACTCTTTGGAAAAATAATTGGATCATTACATTTCAATTTAAGGTAACTACACGCATATTCACAAACAACGCCGGCGGCTCGGATGTAATCTTTAAATGCCTTTCTTACGTGCCAGTAGTCCAGAGTCTATAGGATCGTTTTCATCAGACATAATAGCAACATAGCAAAGACCATTAGGTTTTGACTGACATGTTGGATACCACGGCATTTTCCCTACAATTCTGATTTATTAGCCTATTAGGCTAAACCATTTTATGCATTTAAATGTGGTCTACTGTTGTCTAAATACCTCGAGATTGGATTAGAATAAATATGATAAAATATGTATTATTGTTATTTCAATGATCCTCATCTGTCGGCCTATTCAGTGGGCGCCTATTCCAATTTAAATTTCCTTTATCTGTCAATATAGGCTATTTGTGATTAATCTCAGGTATGCCGTCTTGTATAACATGATGGCATGAAAACGATAAACAAAAATAAAGTAAATTATGTAACGAAATAAAAAACTAGAATTCAATTGGTAATCTTGCCTTTTTCCATTTGACAGAATTGACTGTAGAATGATAGCCATTAAAATAACTATTGAGAGCCACAAACAAGCAAGTCTGACTTCACATTTAATACTTATGAATAAAGGAGGGGGAAAAAAAGTTGGCCTATACGAAAAACAAGTCGTGTAGAATATCAGGATTCGATAAAACTGAATTTATTCATGTGACGTGTGCACATTGATTTATCAATATCCAACACCGGGAAAATAATTGTACCAAATGAAGATATGTGCAACATGGGCTATGTAGGCTAGGCTACTTTATTAACTATTTATTAGCTTTAAAATCATTTCAATATCTTTAAAAAACTAAACATTAAATTAAGGCTATGTAGGCCTATGGAAAACATTCAGTAGGAGAACATTAGATAGGTTAACCGTAAACTAAAATGCCATGATGTAAGTAGGCCAACGGCATTTTGCTTCGTGATATACAAAACATCCCTTAAATATAGGCCTAGGGTCCGTAAAAACTAAAAGAGTTTAGAGTAATGCACGCGCATCGTCTGTAAATGTCCATCGAAAGAAAAAATAATATAGGCATTGGGTCTTATGTCGAGGAATTCCTGGCCAAATACTATACAGCAACGAAAATGATCTCTCTTCCGCAGAAACCATTCTGATTCCCATAAGTCATAGAATAGACCACACATGGATATAATATCTAAGGCAAAGTGTTGAAACAATTTGGTGAATTCTCAAAGTTATTTTTTGTCATGGTTCCAAAACGTTGCTCATGCTTGTTTAACCCTCTGTACATTTCTTTCCCCTTTCTCTTGTTCATTTCTGTCATCCCACATCTCCTCTCTCCTCCCTCTCAACAAAACCTACACTTCTCCAAATGCCTATTTTATTCTGTCCACGTTCACCCTCTCTTCTCCTATCTCACCTGTCACCTCTCTACCATTAACCTACAGTACAGTACATTTTAGCTCAACCCTAAGCCTCACCATAACTCTCACTTCTCCCTTTCTCCTTTTCCTCATCTCTCTCCAGTCCCCTTCCCTCGATGACCACCTACACCATATTTCCCTAATGCCTCTTCTCCTCCCCTTCTGTCTTTCTCCTCTCTCTCTACCTCTACATCTACCTCTCTGTAACCTGTTCTCTCTCTACCTCTCTGTAACCTGTTCTCTCTCTACCTCTCTGTAACCTGTTCTCTCTCTCTACCTCTACATCTCTGTAACCTGTTAATCTCTCTCTCTCTCTCTCTCTCTCTCTCTCTCTCTCTCTCTCTCTCTCTCTCTCTCTCTCTCTCTCTCTCTCTCTCTCTCTACCTCTACCTCTCTGTAACCTGTTCTCTCTCTCTCTCTCTCTCTCTCTCTCTCTCTCTACCTCTACCTCTCTGTAACCTGTTCTCTCTCTCTCTCTCTACCTCTCTGTAACCTGTTCTCTCTCTCTCTCTCTACCTCTCTGTAACCTGTTCTCTCTCTCTCTCTACCTCTACCTCTCTGTAACCTGTTCTCCCTCTCTCTCTCTCTCTCTCTCTCTCTCTCTCTCTCTCTCTACCTCTACCTCTCTGTAACCTGTTCTCTCTCTACCTCTACCTCTCTGTAACCTGTTCTCTCTCTCTCTCTCTCTACCTCTCTGTAACCTGTTCTCTCTCTCTACCTCTACGTAACCTGTTCTCTCTCTACCTCTACATAACCTGTTCTCTCTTTCTACCTCTACCTCTCTGTAACCTGTTCTCTCTCTCTCTCTCTCTCTCTACCTCTACGTAACCTGTTCTCTCTCTCTACCTCTACCTCTCTGTAACCTGTTCTCTCTCTCTCTCTCTACCTCTACCTCTCTGTAACCTGCTCTCTCTCTCTCTCTACCTCTACCTCTCTGTAACCTGTTCTCTCTCTCTCTCTCTCTCTCTCTCTCTCTCTCTCTCTCTACCTCTACCTCTCTGTAACCTGTTCTCTCTCTCTCTCTCTCTCTCTACCTCTACCTCTCTGTAACCTGTTCTCTCTCTCTACCTCTACCTCTCTGTAACCTGTTCTCTCTCTCTCTCTCTACCTCTCTGTAACCTGTTCTCTCTCTCTACCTCTATGTAACCTGTTCTCTCTCTCTCTCTCTACCTCTACCTCTCTGTAACCTGTTCTCTCTCTCTCTCTCTACCTCTACGTAACCTGTTCTCTCTCTCTACCTCTACCTCTCTGTAACATATTCTCTCTCTCTCTCTCTCCCTCTCTCTCTCTCTCTACCTCTACCTCTCTGTAACCTGTTCTCTCTCTCTCTCTCTCTCTCTCTCTCTCTCTCTCTCTCTCTCTCTCTACCTCTACCTCTCTGTAACCTGTTCTCTCTCTCTCTCTGCCTCTACCTCTCTGTAACCTGTTCTCTCTCTCTCTCTACCTCTACCTCTACCTCTCTGTAACCTGTTCTCTCTACCTCTACCTCTCTGTAACCTGTTCTCTCTCTCTACCTCTACCTCTCTGTAACCTGTTCTCTCTCCCTCTACCTCTATCTCTGTAACCTGTTCTCTCTCTACATCTACCTCTCTGTAACCTGTTCTCTCTCTCTCTCTCTCTACCTCTCTGTAACCTGTTCTCTCTCTCTACCTCTACGTAACCTGTTCTCTCTCTACCTCTACATAACCTGTTCTCTCTCTCTACCTCTACCTCTCTGTAACCTGTTCTCTCTCTCTCTCTCTCTACCTTTACGTAACCTGTTCTCTCTCTCTACCTCTACCTCTCTGTAACCTGTTCTCTCTCTCTCTCTCTCTCTCTCTCTCTCTCTCTCTCTACCTCTACCTCTCTGTAACCTGTTCTCTCTCTCTCTCTACCTCTACCTCTCTGTAACCTGTTCTCTCTCTCTCTCTACCTCTACCTCTCTGTAACCTGTTCTCTCTCTCTCTCTACCTCTACCTCTCTGTAACCTGTTCTCTCTCCCTCTACCTCTATCTCTCTGTAACCTGTTCTCTCTCTACATCTACCTCTCTGTAACCTGTTCTCGCTCTCTCTCTACCTCTACCTCTACCTCTCTGTAACCTGTTCTCTCTACCTCTACCTCTCTGTAACCTGTTCTCTCTCTACATCTACCTCTCTGTAACCTGTTCTCTCTCTCTACCTCTACCTCTCTGTAACCTGTTCTCTCTCTCTCTCTACCTCTATCTCTCTGTAACCTGTTCTCTTTCTCTACCTCTACCTCTCTGTAACCTGTTCTCTCTCTCTCTCTCTCTACCTCTATCTCTCTGTAACCTGTTCTCTCTCTACCTCTACCTCTCTGTAACCTGTTCTCTCTCTCTCTACCTCTACCTCTCTGTAACCTGTTCTCTCTCTCTACCTCTATGTAACCTGTTCTCTCTCTCTACCTCTCTGTAACCTGTCCCCCCCCCCCTCTCTCTCTCTCTGTCTCTCTCTCTCTCTCTCTCTCTCTACGCTGGTCTCTCTCTACCTCAGTCTAACCTAGTCTCTCCTCTCTCTACCTGACACTGCCTCTGTCTAACACGGTATCTCCTCTCTTTCTACCTCACTCTACCTCTGTCTAACCTGGTCTCTCTCAGTCTAACCTAGTCTCTTCTCCCTCTACCTGACTCTACCTCTGTCTAACCAGGTCTCTCCTCTCTCTACCTCACTCTACCTCTGTCTAACCTGGTCTCTCCTCTCTCTACCTCACACTCTCTCTCTCTCTCTCTCTCTCTCTCTCTCTCTCTCTCTCTCTCTCTCTCTCTACCTCACTCTCCCAGTCTAACCTAGTCTCTCCTCTCTCTACCTGACTCTACCTCTGTTTAACCAGGTCTCTCCTCTCTCTCTACCTCACTCTACCTCTGTCTAACCTGGTCTCTCCTCTCTCTACCTCTCTCTTTCTACCTAGCTCTATCTCAGTCTAACCTGGTCTCTCTCTCTCTACTTCACTCTACCTGACTCTACCTCTATCTAACCTGGTCTCTCCTCTCTCTCTACCTCACTCTACCTTAGTCTAACCTGGTCTCTCTCTCTCTACCTGACTCTACCTCTATCTAACCTGGTCTCTCCTCTCTCTCTCTACCTCACTCTATCGCTGTCTAACCAGGTCTCTTCTCTCTCTACCTTACTCTACCTCTGTCTAACATGATCTCTCTCTACCGCACTCTAACTCAGTCTAACCTGGTCACTCTCTCTCTACCTGACTCTACCTGACTCTAACTCTATCTAACCAGGTCTCTCTCCACTTTCTCTAACTCAGTCTAACCTAGTCTCTCCTCTCTCTACCTCACTCTACCTCAGTCTAACCTGGTCTCTCCTCTCTCTACCTGACTCTAACTCTGTCTAACCTGGTCTCTCTCCTCTTTCTCTAACTCTGTCTAACCAGGTCTCTCTCCTCTTTTTCCAACTCTGTCTAACCTGGTCTCTCCTCTCTCTACCTCACTCTCTCTCTCTCTCTCTCTCTCTCTACCTCACTCTCCCAGTCTAACCTAGTCTCTCCTCTCTCTACCTGACTCTACCTCTGTTTAACCAGGTCTCTCCTCTCTCTCTCTACCTCACTCTACCTCTGTCTAACCTGGTCTCTCCTCTCTCTACCTCTCTCTTTCTACCTAGCTCTATCTCAGTCTAACCTGGTCTCTCTCTCTCTACCTCACTCTACCTGACTCTACCTCTATCTAACCTGGTCTCTCCTCTCTCTCTACCTCACTCTACCTTAGTCTAACCTGGTCTCTCTCTCTCTACCTGACTCTACCTCTATCTAACCTGGTCTCTCCTCTCTCTCTCTACCTCACTCTATCGCTGTCTAACCAGGTCTCTTCTCTCTCTACCTTACTCTACCTCTGTCTAACATGATCTCTCTCTACCGCACTCTAACTCAGTCTAACCTGGTCACTCTCTCTACCTGACTCTAACTCTGTCTAACCAGGTCTCTCTCCTCTTTTTCCAACTCTGTCTAACCTGGTCTCTCTCCTCTTTCTCCAACTCTGTCTAACCTGGTCTCTCTCCACTTTCTCCAACTCTGTCTAACCTGGTGTCTCTCCTCTTTCTCTAACTCTGTCTAACCAGGTCTCTCTCCTCTTTCTCTAACTCTGTCTAACCAGGTCTCTCTCCTCTTTCTCTAACTCTGTCTAACCTGGTCTCTCTCCTCTTTCTCTAACTCTGTCTAACCTGGTCTCTCTCCTCTTTCTCTAACTCTGTCTAACCAGGTCTCTCTCCTCTTTCTCTAACTCTGTCTAACCAGGTCTCTCTCCTCTTTTTCCAACTCTGTCTAACCTGGTCTCTCTCCTCTTTCTCCAACTCTGTCTAACCTGGTCTCTCTCCTCTTTCTCCAACTCTGTCTAACCTGGTGTCTCTCCTCTTTCTCTAACTCTGTCTAACCAGGTCTCTCTCCTCTTTCTCTAACTCTGTCTAACCAGGTCTCTCTCCTCTTTCTCTAACTCTGTCTAACCTGGTCTCTCTCCTCTTTCTCTAACTCTGTCTAACCTGGTCTCTCTCCTCTTTCTCTAACTCTGTCTAACCAGGTCTCTCTCCTCTTTCTCTTACTCTGTCTAACCAGGTCTCTCTCCTCTTTCTCCAACTCTGTCTAACCTGGTCTCTCTCCTCTTTCTCCAACTCTGTCTAACCAGGTCTCTCTCCTCTTTCTCCAACTCTGTCTAACCAGGTCTCTCTCCTCTTTCTCTAACTCTGTCTAACCAGGTCTCTCTCCTCTTTCTCCAACTCTGTCTAACCTGGTCTCTCTCCTCTTTCTCCAACTCTGTCTAACCAGGTCTCTCTCCTCTTTCTCCAACTCTGTCTAACCAGGTCTCTCCCCTCTTTCTCTAACTCTGTCTAACCTGGTGTCTCTCATCTTTCTCTAACTCTGTCTAACCAGGTCCTTCTCCTCTTTCTCTAACTCTGTCTAACCAGGTCTCTCTCCTCTTTCTCTAACTCTGTCTAACCTGGTCTCTCTCCTCTTTCTCTAACTCTGTCTAGCCTGGTCTCTCTCCTCTTTCTCTAACTCTGTCTAACCAGGTCTCTCTCCTCTTTCTCTAACTCTGTCTAACCAGGTCTCTCTCCTCTTTCTCTAACTCTGTCTAACCAGGTCTCTCTCCTCTTTATCTAACTCTGTCTAACCAGGTCTCTCTCCTCTTTCTCTAACTCTGTCTAACCAGGTCTCTCTCCTCTTTCTCTAACTCTGTCTAACCAGGTCTCTCTCCTCTTTCTCTAACTCTGTCTAACCAGGTCTCTCTCCTCTTTCTCTAACTCTGTCTAACCAGGTCTCTCTCCTCTTTCTCTAACTCTGTCTAACCAGGTCTCTCTCCTCTTTCTCTAACTCTGTCTAACCAGGTCTCTCTCCTCTTTCTCTAACTCTGTCTAACCAGGTCTCTCTCCTCTTTCTCTAACTCTGTCTAACCAGGTCTCTCTCCTCTTTCTCTAACTCTGTCTAACCAGGTCTCTCTCCTCTTTATCTAACTCTGTCTAACCAGGTCTCTCTCCTATTTCTCTAACTCTGTCTAACCAGGTCTCTCTCCTCTTTCTCTAACTCTGTCTAACCAGGTCTCTCTCCTCTTTCTCTAACTCTGTCTAACCAGGTCTCTCTCCTCTTTCTCTAACTCTGTCTAACCAGGTCTCTCTCCTCTTTCTCTAACTCTGTCTAACCAGGTCTCTCTCCTCTTTCTCTAATTCTGTCTAACCAGGTCTCTCTCCTCTTTCTCTAACCCTGTCTAACCAGGTCTCTCTCCTCTTTCTCTAACTCTGTCTAACCAGGTCTCTCCTTTCTCGCTGGTCCTCACTCCACCTCTGTCTAATCTGGTCTCCCTGTGTCTCTATCTATCTCTCTCTCTCTGACACAAAGTGTCTTGCCCAAGCACAGTGAACCGTTATGTTGCTCTCTACCTACCTCACCTTGTTTCTCTCCTCCCTATCTATTGTCTCACCATCTCTCTCCCCTCTCTCTCCCATCTCTCTCCCTTCTCCCTGACAGATGCAGAGTGGTTTTCCCACAGTGAACAGTTATGTCACAGCGCCCAGTATCCCGGCCTACCCCCCCCCCACCCCAGTGTCGCCCTACATGGGGTACAGCGCCACCACGTCGGCCTATGTGACCGGTCCCACATGGCAGCCGCCCAGTGGCAGTGCTCTCTCTCACCACAGCTGTGACAATATTGCCTCCTCGCTGGCCTTCAAGGGTATGACAGCCCACCACCGTGACACACTCCACCCCCACACCGTCAGCGCCTCAGCACTGTAGAACACAGGCAGACGGGCGAATGGACGGACAGAGAGACAGAGGTGGGAGAGAGAGAGGGAAGAAGAGGGGGAGAAGAACAGACAGACGGGCAGATTGAGAGAAAAGAGGATGACAGAAGGAGAAATGGAGAGATGAGTCCTCTCTTACGATGGGTCCCGTGTCAGCTCATCACAAACAATCACCTCTCTGTATTTAAATGAAGGACCTCACCGAGGAGAAATATCAATCACAACATTCTCTTCCTTATAACATGTTGTGGAGAACTCAAGTTAACACACCGTTAAAGACAGGACATGGAAGGAAAGGTTTGCCACACTTTCTACAGTATCTACAGACATGACACTGTCTGTTTGTTGTCCAGCAGACAGCTCACGGGACAGGTCAGGTCAGGTGTATTGAAGGACTGACTGACTGACTGACTGGGGATGGGGGACATTGTGCCATCCTCATCAACAGCTTGTCTCTTAAACCCATTTTTGAACACTTCTCTGCAAATGTTATTAGAGACAAGGGGCTAAAGCAGGCTGTGACGATCTAAACCAGCAGGAAAACAACGGTTTGCATTTAAGTGTTTCAGGGTGAAATCAACTGCCATTATTTTGGATGTTTGTATTTTTTCTTTTTTGTTTGTGTTCTGTTTTTTTTATAAACTCAACAGTCTCAATATTGAACATTGTTTTTTCACTTCTCAACATAAATGTAATGCAACGCTTCAGAGAAGTTATCCTAATGTTTATTTATTAGACTGACTAAGGTACTGCGGTTAAACAAAGTGCAGTTATTACATCATATGGGGAACGTTCCCTAATGTTTAAGACTACATTATGGTAGAACAGTAAAAAGCTGCAGTTCCAAAACATGCACAATGAAATTGAATGTATCTGAATTAAAATAATTGTTTGGATTGTTACCTGATTTTTCTGAATTGTTGCGGTTGTTTCAGAAACTTTAGAAACTCAAGTGAAAGTAGTATTATTTGTTAGGCTATTTGTTAGGCTACAACTTTAGCATCAGAATGGCATAAAATCTACAATAGGGTATTTACAATAACTTCTCAATACAACACATTCTGTGCGTGTTACTTATTGTTGCCATCTTAATGTTCGCTTGACATGAAAGAAAAATGTTGCGTAGGGATGTCATGGCTGGGTGGTTTACTCAGGCTACGGCTGGGTGGTATACTCAGGCTACGGCTGGGTGGTATACTCAGGCTACGGCTGGGTGGTATACTCAGGCTACGGCTGGGTGGTATACTCAGGCTACGGCTGGGTGGTATACTCAGGCTACGGCTGGGTGGTATACTCAGGCTACGGCTGGGTGGTATACTCAGGCTACGGCTGGGTGGTATACTCAGGCTACGGCTGGGTAAAACGTTGCAAGGTTGCCTACTGGTGGTCGACAGTTTCCCAACCCAGAGAGAATAAATGTTTCTTAATTCTTTCACATTTTCCTTTTCGTGACATTTTGAATCTGAATAGGTAGACCCAGCCGCATTGCCTCTGAATAGGTAGACCTAGCCGCATTGCCTCTGAATAGGTAGACCCAGCTGCATCGCCTCTGAATAGGTAGACCCAGCCGCATTGCCTCTGAATAGGTAGACCTAGCCGCATTGCCTCTGAATAGGTAGACCCAGCTGCATTGCCTCTGAATAGGTAGACCCAGCCGCATTGCCTCTGAATAGGTAGACCCAGCCGCATTGCCTCTGAATAGGTAGACCCAGCCGCATTGCCTCTGAATAGGTAGACCTAGCCGCATTGCCTCTGAATAGGTAGACCTAGCCACATTGCCTCTGAATAGGTAGACCCAGCCGCATTGCCTCTGAATAGGTAGACCTAGCCGCATTGCCTTTGAATACGTAGACCTAGCCACATTGCCTCTGAATAGGTAGACCCAGCCGCATTGCCTCTGAATAGGTAGACCTAGCCGCATTGCCTTTGAATACGTAGACCTAGCCACATTGCCTCTGAATAGGTCGGCCCAGCCGCATTGCCTCTGAATAGGTAGACCTAGCCGCATTGCCTCTGAATAGGTAGACCCAGCTGCATTGCCTCTGAATAGGTAGACCCAGCCGCATTGCCTCTGAATAGGTAGACCCAGCCGCATTGCCTCTGAATAGGTAGACCCAGCCGCATTGCCTCTGAATAGGTAGACCTAGCCGCATTGCCTCTGAATAGGTAGACCTAGCCGCATTGCCTCTGAATAGGTAGACCCAGCCGCATTGCCTCTGAATAGGTAGGCCCAGCCGTATTCCAATTACACGTGTTGAATTAATTAATTTCGACCATGATAACCTTCTACTCTTGTCGATCTATATTAAAATGCACAGCTTTAGCGTAGGTCAATATATTAATGTTTAAATTATTTTTTACTTTTTTAACATCTGGGTTGAGTTTTTCCATCCCAGTGGATCTGAGAATATTGTGCATGAAAAGAGTAACCAATAGATAGTGATTCCATTGGTGTGTCAAGAAGTGTTTGACATGAGAGATGTCATTCAGAAGGTCCATTCAACCATGGACAGGGTAAAGCTAATCATCACACAGGTAGAAATCAAAGCATTTGTGCCTCTAATGGCATTGTGTCTGTCTAATAATGGGACTTATGGAGGGAGAGAAAGAGATTAAAAAAAGAGTGTGTGTGTATGTGCACAGGTGTAGGATCTTAATTTGATTAGCCTTTTGCAGGAGAACCTTCCTGCAATGCAGGGCATTTAAAACTTGTAGTGTATTTGAGATTTAAAAAAGCTTATGAAGATTGTACATTTCAGGCTGGATTTTCCTTCACAGAAAATGTATCAACCCCTACAAAAATGTAAATTTTTTATAGTCCACACAATAATTCAAATTTTGTGTAGCTGCAGGACTATTTTCCTGCTGTAGCAAACTGGCTCAAATTAAGATCCTGCATCTGTATGTGTATGTGTTGGAGTAACAAACCGACTCAGAGACTAGTAGTGACAAGGACAACCTGATCTGCCTGTGGTCTGTGAGGTCACCAGCCACCTGACCTGGGGTATGTACACTCATTAAGTCCTGAGCAAACAGCAGGCCAGCAGCACGGGGCTGAGGTTGTGTTGCGGAGAGGTGCGTGTGTTGCGGAGAGGTGTGTGTGTTGCGGAGAGGTGTGTGTGCTGTGGACAGGTGTGTGTGCTGTGGACAGGTGTGTGTGTTGCGGAGAGGTGTGTGTGTTGCGGAGAGGTGTGTGTGCTGTGGACAGGTGTGTGTGTTGCGGAGAGGAGTGTGTGTGTGAGTGTGTGAGCTTGATGAAACACAGCAGCTCTTTTACATAGTCTACTTCATTACATGGGAAAGGGCTGAGGTTTCAGAGGTGTGTGTGTGTGTGTGTGTGTGTGTGTGTGTGTGTGTGTGTGTGTGTGTGTGTGTGTGTGTGTGAGAGAGAGAGAGAGAGAGAGAGAGAGAGAGAGAGAGAGAGAGAGAGAGAGAGCTTGATGGAACTCAGCAGCTATTTTACATAGTACTACTTTATTAATATAATATACACTGACACACAGTGCTGTGAAATAGTATTTGCCCCCTTTCTAATTATCTCTACTTTTGCATATTTTTGATACTGAATGTTATCAGATCTTCAACCAAAACCTAATATTAGATAAAGGGAACCTGAGTGAACAAATAACACAACAATTACATACCTAGTTAATTTATTTCATTAACAAAGTTACACAACACCTAATAACCCTGTGTGAAAAAGTAATTGCCCCCTTAAACGCAATAACTGGTTGTGCCACCTTTAGCTCCAATGACTCCAGCCAAACGCTTCCTGTAGTTGTTGATCAGTCTCTCACGTTGCTGTGGAGGAATGTTGGCCCAGTCTTGCATGTAGATCTGCTTTAACTCCGCGACATTGCTCATTTCAAATCCTGTCACAACTATTCATTTGGGATTCGGACTGGACTTTGACTAGGCCATTCCAAAACTTCAAATTTGTTGCTTTTTAACCATTTTCATGTAGACTTGATTGTGGGTTTTGTATCATTGTCTTGCTGCATGATCCAGCTACACTTCAGCTCACAGACGGATGGCCTGACATTCTCCTGTAGAATTCTCTGATACCGAGCGGATTTCATGGCTCCTTCTATGAAGGCAAGTTATCCAGGTCCTGAGGCAGCAAAGCATCCCCAAACCATCACACTATCACCACCATGCTTGACAGTTGGTACAAGGTTCTGACTGTGGAATGCAGTGTTGGTTTTTGCCAGGCATAATGGGACCCATGTCATCCAAAAAGTTATACTTTTGACTCATCTGTCCATTGAACATTCTCCCAAGTGTCTTGATGATCATCCAGGTGTTTTCAGGTGCTTTTTGGCAAACTTGAGTGAACCTTTTGGACGAGATGGGTCCCATTTATATCTGGCGAAACCAAACACAGAGTTCCATCAACAGTCCCTTTCTGTGAGTGACAGTGTAAACATTCATCCCATTGTCTTTGCATGCCGGGGCTGATTTGACTTGGAAAGCATTCTCCCCCGCACCCAGTGGTCACGGACCGTTGCATCAGGGATCCTAGTGTTGTTTCTGACCGTACGTGAACCACATCACAGAGCTGCAGTAAGATGAACAGTGGCCGTATGTATAAAGGGTCTCTATAAAGAGCAGGAGTGCTGATTTAGGATCAGTTTTGCCTTTTAGAACACAATAAGCGATTGCATGACCTGATCCTAGATCAGCACAATAACTCTGGGATGGTAGTGTTGTTTTTGAACGTACGTCAACCACAGTGAGATGATCACACTGTACCAGCCCTACTCAGAATCCCTTCAATCCATCACCAAATATTAACCAAACTTTAACCAAACATTAACCAAACAATAAGCAAACATTAACCAAACATTAAACAAACATTAACCAAACAATAACTAAACAATAACCAAACAATAACCAAACAATAACCAAACATTAACCAAACATTAACCAAACATTAACCAAACAATAAGCAAACATTAACCAAACATTAACCAAACATTAACCAAACAATAACCAAACATTAACCAAACATTAACCAAACAATAACCAAACATTAACCAAACAATAACCAAACATCAACCAAACATTAACCAAACCAAACATTAATCAAACATTAACCAAACATTAACCAAACATTAACCAAACAATAACCAAACATTAACCAAACAATAACCAAACATTAACCAAACAATAACCACACAATAACCAAACAATAACCAAACAATAACCAAACAGTAACCAAACAATAACCAAACATTAACCAAACAATAACCACACAATAACCAAACAATAACCAAACAATAACCAAACAATAACCAAACAATAGGAAGAACCACCAAGTCATGGTGCTCAACCTTAAAGATAGACTCAGCAAAATGACATTGCTACAAGTAGCACCGCCAATATTGAGATGAGCGAGATGCAAAATGTTCCTCTCACACGGTCACAGAGAGTATCTGCGCATGTGCACTGGTTTGCTTCACACTGTGGTAGCCAGGGCCTCAATAGAGCGGAAATGTTCACCCTCACGCTTCACCGCTCTTAGTTGTTGAGGAAATTGACCCACTATGAGGTTTACTTTCTGCATCTACGTCATATCGCTGAGTCTACCTTTGATGATTTTCTTAACAACTAAAACACACATCACTCTTGGACAAAGTCCATTTCTTTTGGCTTATAGGAAGGAACCTAAAATATAACCACGTTTAAATTAAGACATTGCTTTTAAAATATGTGATCAGTATGTTTTGTAAACAAAGATAAATAGTTTGGTGTAATAATCTGGGCACTCTTCAATCTAATGTAGGTCAAACGTTCTGGAAGTGAGGTCCAAAAGGGAAACGCTGTCGTTTTAAGAATGAAGGGGGCAGAAAGAACATGTGTTGTTAATTCATGATGTTGAGTCTGCCTCCAAATGTCATATGGTTATCTTTACTCCACCCAACGCATTCAGAAACAAGACAAGCTCCAACTAGAGTAACACTGAGTCGAGTGCAACACACACTACTACTGGAATACATGGGTTAAGAGCGTGTTAAACACACACACACACACACACACACACACACACACACACACACACACACACACACACACACACACACACACACACACACACACACACACACACACACACACACACACACACACACACACACACACACACAATTACTGGAATACATGAGTCTGGCGTGTTAAACACACACACACACACACACACACACACACACACACACACACACACACACACACACACACACACACACACACACACACACACACACACACACACACAAGATCACTGGAGTCTTTACAAGGAAGGGGACAAGAGACAGATTGTTTCCTATA
>NC_092171.1:35213449-35320949 GCF_045791955.1 Oncorhynchus clarkii lewisi | reverse complement strand
GAGGAGGAGGAGGAATTAATACAATAGTACACCAACAGCATCACAGCTCCACCTAGGAGGAGGAGGAGGAGGAGGAGGAGGAATTAATACAATAGTACACCAGCAGCATCACAGCTCCACCTAGGAGGAGGAGGAGGAGGAGGAATTAATACAATAGTTCACCAACAGCATCACAGCTCCACCTAGGAGGAGGAGGAGGAGGAATTAATACAATAGTACACCAACAGCATCACAGCTCCACCTAGGAGGAGGAGGAGGAGGAGGAGGAATTAATACAATAGTACACCAACAGCATCACAGCTCCACCTAGGAGGAGGAGGAGGAGGAGGAGGAATTAATACAATAGTACACCAGCAGCATCACAGCTCCACCTAGGAGGAGGAGGAGGAGGAGGAGGAATTAATACAATAGTACACCAACAGCATCACAGCTCCACCTAGGAGGAGGAGGAGGAGGAGGAATTAATACAATAGTACACCAACAGCATCACAGCTCCACCTAGGAGGAGGAGGAGGAGGAGGAGGAATTAATACAATAGTACACCAACAGCATCACAGCTCCACCTAGGAGGAGGAGGAGGAGGAGGAGGAATTAATACAATAGTACACCAGCAGCATCACAGCTCCACCTAGGAGGAGGAGGAGGAGGAGGAGGAATTAATACAATAGTACACCAACAGCATCACAGCTCCACCTAGGAGGAGGAGGAGGAGGAATTAATACAATAGTACACCAACAGCATCACAGCTCCACCTAGGAGGAGGAGGAGGAGGAATTAATACAATAGTACACCAACAGCATCACAGCTCCACCTAGGAGGAGGAGGAGGAGGAATTAATACAATAGTACACCAACAGCATCACAGCTCCACCTAGGAGGAGGAGGAGGAGGAATTAATACAATAGTACACCAACAGCATCACAGCTCCACCTAGGAGGAGGAGGAGGAGGAGGAATTAATACAATAGTACACCAACAGCATCACAGCTCCACCTAGGAGGAGGAGGAGGAGGAGGAGGAGGAGGAATTAATACAATAGTACACCAACAGCATCACAGCTCCACCTAGGAGGAGGAGGAGGAGGAGGAGGAATTAATACAATAGTACACCAGCAGCATCACAGCTCCACCTAGGAGGAGGAGGAGGAGGAGGAATTAATACAATAGTACACCAGCAGCATCACAGCTCCACCTAGGAGGAGGAGGAGGAGGAGGAGGAATTAATACAATAGTACACCAACAGCATCACAGCTCCACCTAGGAGGAGGAGGAGGAGGAATTAATACAATAGTACACCAACAGCATCACAGCTCCACCTAGGAGGAGGAGGAGGAGGAGGAATTAATACAATAGTACACCAACAGCATCACAGCTCCACCTAGGAGGAGGAGGAGGAGGAGGAGGAATTAATACAATAGTACACCAACAGCATCACAGCTCCACCTAGGAGGAGGAGATGAGGTATTGAGAAGAATACAATACTATAATACTCATGTACTCTATCTAATTCAGTTTATGGAATCGTCAGACTGATTTTCAGAGGGACATGCTGTGTAATAGCTATTATATCAAGATAATAGAGAGACTATCAATAGCAATGACCACATCTAGATTTGATATTTAGCATTTTATTAAGATCCCTATTAGCTGTTGCAAAAGCAGCAGCTACTCTCCACAAAACATGAAACATGACACAGAATGACATAATACAGAATGACATAATACAGAATGACATAATACAGAACGTTAATAGACAAGAACAGCTCAAGGACAGAACTACATACATTTAAAAAAAGGCACAGATAGACTACATATCAATGCATACACACAAACTATCTAGGTTAGATGGAAATATCTATAATGCAGCATATAATACATTTGTCATGTGACTGAAAACATGATTTTATAATGTATAAATACCATCTACAGTGCCTTGCAAAAGTATTCTCCCCCCTTTACATTTTTCCTATTTTGTTGCATTACAACCTGTAATTTAAATAGATTTTTAATTGGATTTCATGCAATGGACATGCAAAATAGTCCAAATTGGTGAAGTGAAAAATATATATAAATGAAAACAGAAAAGTGGTGCCTGCATATGTATTCACCCCCTTTGCTATGAAGCCCCTAAATAAGATCTGGTCCAACCAGTTATCTTCAGAAGTCACATAATTAGGTTGCCCACAGGTGGACTTTATTTAACTAAGTGTCACATGATCTCAGTTGATATACACCTGTTCTGAAAGGCCCCAGAGTCTGCAACACCACTAAACAAGGGGCATCACCAAGCAAGTGGCACCATGAAGACCAAGGAGCTCTCCAAACAGGTTAGGGACAAAGTTGTGGAGAAGTACAGATCAGGGTTTGGTTATTAAAGAATATCCAAAACTTTGAACATCCCATGGAGCACCATTAAATCCATTATTAAAAAATGGAAAGAATAGGGCACCACAACAAACCTGCCAAGAGAGGGCCGCCCACCAAAACTCATGAAGCAAGCAAGGTGGGCATTAATCGGAGAGGCAACAAAGAGACCAAAGATAACCCTGAAGGAGCTGCAAAGCTCCACAGCGAAGATTTGAGTATCTGTCCATAAGACCACTTTGAGCCATAAACAGCATAGAGTTGGGCTTTACGGAAGAGTGTTCAGAAAAAAAGCCATTGCAGAAAAAAATAAGAAATAAACACTTTTGGTGTTCGCCAAAAGGCATGTGGGAGACTCCCCAAATATATGGAAGAAGGTACTCTGGTTAGATGAGACTAAAATTGAGCTTTTTGGCCATCAAGGAAAACGCAATGTCTGGCGCAAACCCAACACCTCTCATCACCCCGAAAACACCATCCCCACAGTGAAACATGGTGGTGGCAGCATCATGCTCTGGGAATGTTTTTCATCAGCAAGGACTGGGAAACAGGTCAGAATTGAAGGATTGATGGATGGTGCTAAATACAGGGAAATTCTTGAGGGAAACCTGTTTCAGTCTTCAAGAGATTTGAGACTGGGACGGAGGTTCACCTTCCAGCAGGACAATGACTCTAAGCATACTGCTAAAACAACACTCAAGTGGTTTAAGGGGAAACATTTAAATGTCTTGGAATGGCCTAGTCAAAGCCCAGACCTCAATCCAATTGAGAATCTGTGGTATGACTTAAAGATTGCTGTTCACCAGTGGAACCCATCCAACTTGAAGGAGCTGGAGCAGTTTTGCCTTGAAGAATGGGCAAAAATCCCAGTGGCTAGATGTGCCAAGCTTATAGAGACATACCTCAAGAGACTTAGTGGCTCTACAAAGTATTTACTTTTTTTTTTGGGGGGGGGGGGGGGGGGGGGGGGGGGTGAATAGTTATGCACGCTCAAGTTTTCAGTTTTTTTGTCTTATTCCTTGTTTCACCCCCAAAATTATTTTGCATCTTCAAAGTGGTAGGCATATTGTAAATCAAATGATACAAACCCGCCAAAAATTCATTTTAATTCCAGGTTTTAAGGCAACAAAATAGGAAAAATGCCAAGAGGGGTGAATACTTTTGTAAGCCACTGTATCTACAGTAGATGCAATGTATATCCAAATATTCAATTACTGTATTCTTGCTATGTAACTACTGTAAAATAAAATAAAAAGCCATTTATGTAACATGTGTAGAATGTACATGTAACACTGTTTATTTTTGTCCTCCGAAGAGGATGGATGGGTAAATAATAAATAAAACATTCCTCATTTAGCCATATGATGAAAAAGACTACATCTTAAACTAGCCATAGTATAGCAAGATGTCCTGTAATATATAGCATATTTACCAAAAACATTGCTCCTCTGATGAAAATGTGATATTATTATTTCTCAGTCAGTAATGACCAAACATTTGGGGAGAAAGTGAAGTGAATAGTTTAAGGAACGTCACCTGGTCCGAGCCTCATGATCTTGAGGATCAGTCGTTTGTACAGCGCCAAGTATCTGAAGAAATAAAAATAATCATTATATAATGATGTGCAGGCTGAAATGTGTGTTTGTACTTAGAAGAGCTTATCGGAGACTGCCTGTCTTGTTTATGTGTCCTTCGCAGGTTAGTGACAGAGAGAAAGTGCACTAATAGCATTTGGTGTTTAGTATAGTGTGAGTTAAGGGTGTAGCTACTACCTGCCCTAACCCTAATGAATTCAAGGTGATCCGTGGCCCTGGCTGGTGCTGGCCGCCTCGTGCTCCCCTACCCGTCATCCCCTACCCATTGATGCCCCCCCCCACTACCCCCACCATTGATCCCCCCCCCCCCCCCCAACCCCCGCCATTGATGGCCCCGTCCCACCCTCCCGCCTCCACTACCCCCGCCATTGATGGCGTTAATAAGGCTCGACCCACTTCCTCCCTGGCCCTCTGTCTGATTAGATTGACCCGTGGAGAGCCGCGCAGCTCGTTAGGACAGCCTTAATGACGTCTCCCATAGGGACCACTAATTAGCTGCAACTGTGTTGTGTTAAGGTTAGAGCATGGGGACTGGACGGGGCGGAGGGGGCAGAGGGGGTAGAGAGGGTAGAGGGGCTGAGGGGGTAAAGGGGGAAGAGGGGTAGAGGAGTGGAGGGGGAAGAGGGGGTAGAGGGGTAGAGTGGTGGAGGGTGTAGAGGGGTGGAGCGGGTAGAGGAAGTAGAGGGGTGGAGGGGCAGAGGGGGTTGAGGGTCGGAGGGGCTGAGGGGTTAGCGGGACGGAGGGGCGGAGGGGGTAGAGGGGCAGAGGGGATAGAGGGGCAGAGGGGGTAGAGGGGGCAGAGGGGGTGGAGGGGGTAGAGGAGCGGAGGGGCAGAGGGGTAAAGGGTTGGAAGGGGTAGAGGGGTGGAGGAGGCATAGGAGGTAGAGGGACGGAGAGGGTAGAGGGGTGGAGGGGGGTAGAGGGGCAGAGGAGGCATAGGAGGTAGAGGGACGGAGAGGGTAGAGGGGGTAGAAGGGTGGAGGGGTAGAGGCGCGGAGGGGGTAATAGGGCGGAGGGGGCGGAGGGGGTAGAGGGGTGGAGGGGCAGAGGGGTAGAGGGTTGGATTGGGGTAGAGGGGTGGAAGGGGTAGAGGGGCAGAGGGGTTGGAGGGGGGTAGAGGGGTGTAAGGGTGTAAGGGGTAGAGGGGCAGAGGGGTCGGAGGGGGTAGAGGGGTGGAAGGGTGGAAGGGGTAGAGGGGTCGGAGGGGGTAGAGGGGTGGACGAGGAAAAGAGGGGTAGATAGTTGGAGGGGGGTAGAGGGGTGGAAGGGATAGAGGGGCGGAGGAGGCATAGGAGGTAGAGGGGCGGAGGGGGTTCAATCTTGGTTTCATCAGACCAGAGAATCCCTTTTCCCATGGTCTGAGTCCTTTAGATTCCTTTTGGCAAACTCCAATTGGGCTGTCATGTCGGGCCACCCTACCATAAAGGCCTGATTGGTGGAGTGCCGCAGAGCGTGTTGTCCTTCTGGAAGGTGCTGCCATCTCCACAGAGGAACTCTGGAGCTCTGTCAGAGTGACCATCGGGTTCTTGGTCACCTCCCTGACGAAGGCCCTTCTTGGTCAGGGGAGAGATGGTAATGAGACAGGGTAGAGATGGAAGGGAGACAGGGGAGAGATGGTAATGAGACAGGGTAGAGATGGAAGGGAGACAGGGGAGAGATGGAAGGGAGACAGGGGAGAGATGGAAGGGAGACAGGGTAGAGGTGGAAGGGAGACAGGGGAGAGATGGAAGGGAGACAGGGTAGAGATGGTAATGGACAGGGGAGAGATGGAAGGGAGACAGGGTAGAGATGGAAGGGAGACAGGGGAGAGATGAAAGGGAGACAGGGGAGAGATCGAAGGGAGACAGGGGAGAGATGGAAGGGGAGAGATGGAAGGGAGACAGGGGAAAGATGAAAGGGAGACAGGGGAGAGATGGAAGGGAGACAGGGGAGAGATGGAAGGGGAGAGATGGAAGGGAGACAGGGCAGAGATGGAAGGGGAGAGATGGAAGGGGAGACAAGGGAGAGATGGAAGGGGAGAGATGGAAGGGAGACAGGGGAGAGATGGGAGAGAGTTAAGGTGAGGGATGGGAGAGAGATGGGGAGGAATGTGGAGGAATAGGGGGAGGGACGGGAGAGAGATAGAGGGAGGGATAGGAGAGAGATAGAGGGAGGGATAGCAGAGAGAGGGGGACGGATGGGAGAAAGATGGGGGAGGGATGGGAGAGAGATAGGGTAAGGGCTGCAAATATTTAGCTGTGTATGATATTAAAACAAAATTAAATGCAACAGAGGTAGATAGTGATATCAATATATGTATATATCTCTGTATCTCTACATCTCTATATCTATATATATCTCTATATCTCTATATCTCTCTATATATATTATTCTCTATATCTCTATATCTCTATATATCTACTTCTATATATATATATCTATATTTCTATATCTCTCTATATATACAGTATATTATTCTCTATATCTCTATATATCCGTATATCTATATCTATATCTCTATATCTATATATATATATATATATATATATATATATATACTGTGGGGCAAAAAAGTATTTAGTCAGCCACCAATTGTGCAAGTTCTTCCACTTAAAAAGATGAGAGAGGCCTGTAATATTCATCATAGGTACACTTAAACTATGACAGACAAAATGAGAAAAGAAAATCCAGAAAATCACATTGTAGGATTTTTAATGAATTTATTTGCAAATTATGGTGGAAAATAAGTATTTGGTCAATAACAAAAGTTTATCTCAATACTTTGTTACATACCCTTTGTTTTAATGACAGAGGTCAAACGTTTTCTGTAAGTCTTCACAAGTTTTTCACACACTGTTGCTGATATTTTGGCCCATTCCTCCATGCAGATCTCCTCTAGAGCAGTGATGTTTTGGGGCTGTTGCTGGGCAACACGGACTTTCAACTCCCTCCAAAGATTTTCCATGGGGTTGAGATCTGGAGACTGGCTAGGCCACTCCAGGACCTTGAAAAGCTTCTTACGAAGCCACCCCTTCGTTGCCCGGGCGGTGTGTTTGGGATCATTGTCATGCTGAAAGACCCAGCCACGTTTCATCTTCAATGCCCTTACTGATGGAAGGAGGTTTTCACTCACAATCTCACGATACATGGCCCCATTCATTCTTTCCTTTACACGGATCAGTCGTCCTGGTCCCTTTGCAGAAAAACAGCCCCAAAGCATGATGTTTCCACCCCCGTGCTTCACAGTAGGTATGGTGTTCTTTGGATGCAACTCAGCATTCTTTGTCCTCCAAACACGACGAGTTGAGTTTTTACCAAAAAGTTATATTTTGGTTTCATCTGACCATATGGCATTCTCCCAATCTTCTTCTGGATCATTCAAATGCTCTCTAGCAAACTTCAGACGGGCCTGGACATGTACTGGTTTAAGCAGGGGGACACGTCTGGCACTGCAGGATTTGAGTCCCTGGCGGCGTAGTGTGTTACTGATGGTAGGCTTTGTTACTTTGGTCCCAGCTCTCTGCAGGTCATTCACTAGGTCCCCCCGTGTGGTTCCGGGATTTTTGCTCACCATTCTTGTGATCATTTTGACCCCACGGTGTGAGATCTTGCGTGGAGCCCCAGATCGTGGGAGATTATCAGTGGTCTTGTATGTCTTCCATTTCCTAATAATTGCTCCTACAGTTGATTAAGCTGCTTAACTATTGCAGATTCAGTCTTCCCAGCCTGGTGCAGGTCTACAATTTTGTTTCTGGTGTCCTTTGACAGCTCTTTGGTCTTGGCCATAGTGGAGTTTGGAGTGTGACTGTTTGAGGTTGTGGACAGGTGTATTTTATACTGATAACAAGTTCAAACAGGTGCCATTAATACAGGTAACGAGTGGAGGACAGAGGAGCCTCTTAAAGAGAAGTTACAGGTCTGTGAGAGCCAGAAATCTTGCTTGTTTGTAGGTGACCAAATACCATAATTTACACCATAATTTGCAAATAAATTCATTAAAAATCCTACAATGAGATTTTCTGGATTTTTTTTCTTATTTTGTCTGTCATAGTTGAAGTGTACCTATGATGGAAAGTACAGGCCTCTCTCATCTTTTTAAGTGGGAGAACTTGCACAATTGGTGACTGACTAAATACTTGTTTGCCCCACTGTATATATATTATTCTCTGTATATCCATATATCTATATATCTATATATATATATTATTCTCAATATCTCTATATATCTATATCTCTATCTCTATATCTCCATATCGCTATATATACAGTGCCTTGCGAAAGTATTCGACCCCCTTGAACTTTGCGACCTTTTGCCACATTTCAGGCTTCAAACATAAAGATATAAAACTGTATTTTTTTGTGAAGAATCAACAACAAGTGGGACACAATCATGAAGTGGAACGACATTTATTGGATATTTCAAACTTTTTTAACAAATCAAAAACTGAAAAATTGGGCGAGCAACATAATGTGTACATAACGTGTACATAATGTTTCTGATACTTACGGCAAAAAAGAGCTTCTGGATATCAGGACAGCGATCACTCACCTCGGATTAGACAAAGATTTTTTCTTCAACTAGCAAGACGCACAGGACATTCTCCAAACACTCAACAGGGCCAACATCCCCATTATTTGGAAGAGGAAGCGATGCAGTTACAGAGGACAAAGAGCCGGATGCCTCGTCAGGACCTGGAAAAGGCGAGTGGGAAAGCTGCCGTTACCGTCAATATTACTCGCCAAGGTGCAATCATTGGACAATAAACTAGACGAGGTACGATCACGAATATCCTATCAACGGGACATCAAAAACTATAATATCCTATGTTTCAGGGAATCGTAGCTGAATGATGACATGGATATTCAGCTAGCGGGATACATGCTGTACCGGCAAGATAGAACAGCACACTCCTCGTAAGACGAGGGGGGGCGACCGGTCTGTGCATATTTGTAAACAACAGTTGGTGCACGAAATCTAAGTAAGTGTCTAGATTTTGCTCACCTGAAGCAGAGTATATTGTGATAAATGACAGGCCACACTACTTGCCTAGAGAGTTTTCAGCTATACTTCCGTGGCTGTTTATTTACCACCACAGACATATGCTGGCACTAAGACCACACTCGGTCAGCTGTATAAGGAAATAAGCAAACAGGAAACCACTCACCCAGAGGTGGTGCTCCTAGTGGCCGGACACTTTAATGCAGGGAAACTTAAATCAGTTCTACAAAATGTCCATCAACACGTTAAATGTGCAACCAGAGGGATTTTTTTTTTAGATTACCTGTACTCCACACACAGAGACACATACAAAGCCCTCCCTCGCCCTACATTTGGTAAATCCGACCACAATTCTATCCTCTTGATTCCTGCTTTCAAGCAACAATTAAAGCAGGAAGCACCAGTGACTCGGTCTATAAAAAAGTGGTCAGATGAAGCAGATGCTAAACTACAGGGCTGTTTTGCTATCACAGACTGGAACATGTTCCAGGGTTCTTCCGATGGCATTGAGGAGTACACCACATCAGTCACTGGCTTTATCAATTAGTGCATCAAGGACGTCGTCCCCACAGTGACTGTACGTACATACCCCAACCAGAAGCCATGGATTAAAGGCAACATTAGCACTAAGCTAAAGGGTAGAGCTGCCGCTTTCAAGGTGCGGGACTCTAACTCGGAAGCTTACAAGAAATCCTGCAATGGCCTTCGACGAACCATCAAACAGGCAAAGCGTCAATACAGGGCTAAGATTGAATCATACTACACCAACTCCGACTCACGTCGGATGTGGCAGGGCTTGCAAACTATTACAGACTACAAAGGGAAGCACAGCCGCGAGCTGCCCAGTGACACGAGCCAACCAGATGAGCTAAATCACTTCTATGCTCGCTTCGAGGCAAGCAACACTGAGGCATGCATGAGAGCATCAGCTGTTCCGGACGACTGTGTGATCACGCTCTCCGTAGCCGACATGAGTAAGACCTTTAAACAGGTCAACATACACAAGGCTGCGGGGCCAGACGGATTACCAGGATGAGTGCTCCGGGCATGTGCTGACCAACTGACAGGTGTCTTCACTGACATTTTCAACATGTCCCTGATTGAGTCTGTAATACCAACATGTTTTAAGCAGACCACCATAGTCCCTGTGCATAAGAACACAAAGGCAACCTGCCTAAATGACTACAGACCATTTTGCATACCGCCCAAACAGATCCACAGATGATGCAATCTCTATTGCACTCCACACTGCCATTTCCCACCTGGACAAAAGGAACACTTATGTGAGAATGCTATTCATTGAGTACAGCTCAGCGCTCAACACCATAGTACCCTCAAAGCTCATCACTAAGCTAAGGATCCTGGGACTAAACACCTCCCTCTGCAACTAGATCCTTGACTTCCTGACGGGCCGCCCCCAGGTGGTGAGGGTAGGTAGCAACACATCTGCCACGCTGATCCTCAACACTGGAGCTCCCCAGGGGTGCGTGCTCAGTCCCCTCAGTTAACTCGACTGTCAGAGACCTGATTGGGTGGTGCCAGAATAACAACCTATCCCTCAATGTAACCAGGACTAAGGAGATGTTTGTGGACTACAGGAAAAGGAGGACAGAGCACACCCAAATTCTCATCGACGGGGCTGTAGTGGAGCAGGTTGAGAGCTTCAAGTTCCTTGGTGTCTACATCAACAACAAACTAGAATGCTCCAAACACACCAAGACAGTCGTGAAGAGGGCATGAAAATGCCTAGAGGGCATGAAAATGCCTATTCCCCCTCAGGAAACTAAAACGATTTGGCATGGGTCCTGAGATGTTCTACAGCTGCAAAATTGAGAGCATGTTTGCATCACTGCCTGGTACGGCAATTGCTCGACCTCTAAACGCAAGGCACTACAGAGGGTAGTGTGTACGGCCCAGTACATCACTGGGGCAAAGCTGCCTGCCATCCAGGACCTCTACACCAGGCGGTGTCAGAGGAAGACCCTAAAAATTGTGAAAGACCACAGCCACACCAGTCATAGACTGTTCTCTCTACTACCGCATGGCAAGCAGTACCGGAGTGCCAAGTCTAGGTTCAAGAGGCTTCTCAGTTTTTACCCCCAAGCCATAAGACTCCTGAACAGGTAATCAAATGGCTACCCGGACTATTTGCATTGTGTGCCCCCCCAACCCCTCTTTTTACGCTGCTGCTACTATCTGTTTATCATATATGCATAGTCACTTTAACTATACATTCATATACATACATACTACCTCAACTGGGCCGGCCACCACCACCCACCAACCCCTCTTTTACACTACTGCTACCCTCTGTTCATCATATATATTTTTTGCACTATTGTTTAGAGCCTGTAAGTAAGCATTTCACTTTGAGGTCTACTACACCTGCTGTATTCAGCACACGTGACAAATAAACCTTGATTTGATTTGATATATATCTCTATGGTGCAGTGATGAAATCCAACTTAAGACAGATGTTAGGACAATGTGTGTGTTAGAGAGAGAGAGTGAGAGAGAGAGAGAGAGAGAGAGAGAGAGAGAGAGAGAGAGAACATAAGCACAAATACGAACGAGAGCTCTCTGACTCCGACTCATGCACATGATTGTAAAGCAAAGCTGGCATGAAAGCCCTGATCATTTCATGGTAGCGGGGGGCAGATTAGTGCTTCCTGACTGTGGTTTTCTCCTCTCTGGTTGGCTGTGCTGAAGCACATGTTCGTTAAAGGGGCTCGTTCGGACAGAAATAGGATTTATAAACAGAGTTCCTGCACGCAGATTGTAGAGCTGTGGAGGCATATGGGGCCAATTTTGTCTAATTGAGCAGTGACTCTCTGCAGTACAGGATTATTACTGTGTGTGAGTGTATTACTGTACCAGATAAAGGGAGAGAAATCCCGCTCGACCCAGAGAACTCTGACGGTTAATTGGTCAGTATAATTTTTTTTACACAAAAGCCTATAGAAAAGCAGGTCCTGAACCAGGATGGGTCTTTCTCTTGTCAAATCACTGAACTCCCTGGGTGCTGCTGAGTTAAACAACAACTAATCTCAGAGTTATTTTTTAAAGTAAGATGTGGAGTGTGGAAGTTCTTGAATTGGATTTAAAAATATCCGCTACTCTAGTATTTTAGTTTTACAGTACTGGTGTTCATATTTCAGAGTCAATATTTTATTAGAAGTGCGGGCAGTCAAGCAGGAGGAGGCAACATATTAGTTACTGAGGAGGTAACATTTAGTCTGGCCTCCGTATGCCAAAACAGTCAAGTTCCGATAAACCTTGAATAAACACCAACTCACACATTCACTTCTGATAGATAGCATTATGTTAGCAATTGCCCATTCAAATGCACATGAGCGTGGCACAGTGAATTTGACTTCCGACACGACTGAGTTGCGAATCTCATTGCTCACCCCCTGCTAACAACAGGCTTAGAAGGGATTCAATCATCAACCCAGCAGGCCTCTGTCTCTGCTGGAACTGGTTATGTCTATCCTGTCCTGTACAAAATGGGCTGAGCTTCTCCTGAAACAGGCTCAACTCCACCTAAGCCAGCTTGTAGGTAGAATGCATTATGATGCAGGTATAATGCATTATAATGACTAACCATACGCACATATGACCCCCTTATGTCTAATTAGTGTGTTTCTCTTATCTCAGAATGATTCAGACTAAATACTATTCCGTTGAAAGCTTCCTACATAGAGTGATATGACTGGTTTTCCCCAAAGCAACACACTCAGAGGCAAAGAGAACCACATCTAAGACCACACATGTTTTGTTTTGTCATTTCTCCTCTATGCCCACTTTATTACAGTTCATGTATGATAATAACTATCAATAACTATTCATACGTTTCATCCACAAATGCCAGACTCATACCGACTGGGGGGGGGGGGGGGGGGGGGGGGGGGGGAGTTCACAGAACAAACCAAGCTTCAGTTATACAGCTTCCACTTCTACTTCACTGTATAACTAACTTCCTCCTGAAATAATAATAATATACATGGTCTGCTTTCAATTAGTCCATGGGAGTTCATCTAGCATGAGTCGCAAATGGTACCATATTCCCTACATAGCGCACTACTTTGGACCAGAACCCCATGGGCCCTGGTCCAAAAAATATCCTCCAGTTTATACACGGGAAACAGGCTGGCGTATGGTAACGTTTCCTTTCAACAAAATTAACTTTTGTTTGGGAATCAGGCCCTCTCTGCAGGATGTGTAACGTGAACCTTTGAGGATGTTATAGTGAGCAAACAGACAAGGTATTAGAGGCACTGATCTACTCTATCCGACACAGGAGGTTGGTGGTGCCTTAATTGGGGAGAACGGGCTCGTGGTAATGGCTGGAGTGGAATGAGTGGAATAGTATCATGCCATTCAATTTGCTCCTTTCCTGCCGTTATTATGAGCCTTCCTCCCCTCAGCAGCCTCCACTGCTACCCAATTCCTCAAAGATTTTCCTTCCCCTCAGTTGCCTCACTGACTAGAGTACTTAGGCTAACCAATCTAACTGTGGTACTTAGAGTCTGGCTAACCAATCTGACTGTAGTACTTCGAGTCTGGCTAACCAATCTGACTGTAGTACTTAGAGTCTAGCTAACCAATCTAACTGTGGTACTTAGAGTTTAGCTAACCAATCTAACTGTAGTACTTAGAGTCTAGCTAACCAATCTGACTGTGGTACTTAGAGTTTGGCTAACCAATCTGACTGTAGTACTTAGAGTCTAGCTAACCAATCTAACTGTAGTACTTAGAGTCTAGCTAACCAATCTAACTGTGGTACTTAGTCTAGCTAACCAATCTAACTGTAGTACTTAGGGTCTAGCTAACCAATCTGACTGTGGTACTTAGAGTTTGGCTAACCAATCTGACTGTAGTACTTAGAGTCTGGCTAACCAATCTAACTGTGGTACTTAGAGTCTGGCTAACCAATCTAACTGTGGTACTTAGAGTCTGGCTAACCAATCTGACTGTAGTACTTAGAGTCTGGCTAACCAATCTGACTGTAGTACTTAGAGTCTGGCTAACCAATCTGACTGTAGTACTTAGAGTCTGACTACCTAATCTAACTGTAGTACTTAGAGTCTGGCTAACCAATCTAACTGTAGTACTTAGAGTCTGACTAACCAATCTAACCATTGTAAGTGTTGTATTTACACAGGCCTGTTACTAAGTGGCTGAGAGACACATGCATACTGTATGTGAGGCTGAGAGGCTGTTTGAGAGGCTCTTGATTGTTACAGTAATTAACAGGCCTGACTTTGTCTATGGACACATACAGTTAACTCGACTGTAAAATACAGTGTCTGGTCGGCTTGGTGTGAAAACGGAATAAAACCAACCGGGATGAAGGGAGACAGAGACTGCAGATGGAAATCTGGAATCTGCATTAGTTCAAACTGGTGCAATATCTGTTGTGTATAGTCCCTGACAAGTAAACACATAACATAGACATATAGGGATGTTCATTCTCCTGTTACCTGTCTGGCAGGAATGGCGTCCATGACGTTGAAGTGGAATTCAAAGTAGATCGTGTTAAAGACACCATGGCGCCCCAGTGTTGACTTTAACCCTTTATTCAGGCCTCGGGGGCCGGAGCCGTCTGCGTTAATGATGTTCCGTGCTTGGGCAAACGTGGCGGGCTGCTGTATAGGTGCAAGGCCAAAGAGAAGAGGAGTATGTGTCAATAACAGAGAATAGAATAGATCTACTCTAAGTGAGTAAAACAAATACTTCCTAAGAAAACATCCTTAAGAAAATGTGAAAGGTTGTTGTATGGGGCAGAACAAAACAGAGCATGTGCCAATGACTGAGAATAGCATAGAGCTACTCTAAGAAAGGAATCCTAACTTAAGATGTGCACACTTAGATGAAGGATTTTAATTTGATCACTAGGAAATGCAAACTTGTAGTGTATTCTAGGGTAAAAGGGCTTCTAAAGTTGATCATTTCCACATTAAAATGTCAGACCTGATTTGCCCTAACGATAAATATATCAACCCGTACAAACAAAATTCCATTAATTATAATCCACATAATAATTCACATTTCCTGTTGCTGCAGGATTATTTTCCTGCTGTAGGAGACTGGCTCAAATTAAGATCCTACATCTGTAACTCTGATCCCATAAATCACGCATTGATGTCAATGGTTATTGTCAAGGTAAATGACAGTGTTAATGGGTTAAGTTACCCAAGCACATCTTGATAACTCAACCAGGAGTTGACTTAACCAGGATTTGGGGAATCCTGAATGGAAACAGTGAGATATTAGAAGTTCTTATTAAAGAGTGTTTTTTGTATCTCACCACTGTGAAAGGATCTCTGTTGGCCTGCAGGCGGAATATGACCATTTCAAATGGGTTGACCACCCACGCCCTCGGTCAGACCTGACAAATCCTGGGGAGAGAGGGAGGGAGGCAGAGAATGAGGTAGAGAGGGAAGGAGAGGGAGGGAGAGAAAGAGGGAGAGAGGAGAGAGGGAGGGGGAGAGAGAGAGATGGAAAGAGTGAATGATATGTTCCATATCAACAGGAGGAAAAGAACAGAGTGAACAGTACAAAACATAATATACACCATGTGGCAGATGCTTTAATTCAAAGAAACTGACAGTAATGTGTGAATACATTTTTTACCTACGGCTGGTCCCAGGAATTGAACTAACTATCCCAGCATTGCAAGAGCCATGCTCTACCAACTGAGATGCAGAGGACCAGGACCACCGAGAGAAATCAGAGAAGGGGAGGTAGCTAGAGGGAAATGTCCATGTGTAAGACGTATCCGTTTATAAATGTGGAAAGTATTCTGACCGCTTGACTTTTTCCACAGTTTGTTATTTTACTGCCTTATTCTACAATTGATTGAATCAATTTTCCTCGTCAATCTACACACAACACCCCATAATGACAAAGCAAAAACACATTATTTTTTCTCGCAAGTTATTACAAATAAAAAACAGAAATACCTTATTTACATAAGTATTCAGACCCTTTGCTATGACATTATAAATGAACTCTGGTGCGTCCTGTTTCCATTGACCATCCTTAAAATGTTTCTACAAATTGATTGGAGTCCACCTCTGGTAAATTCAAATGACTGGGTATGATTTGGAAAGGCACACACACCTGTTTATCAAATCAAATCAAATCAAATGTATTTATAAAGGCCTTCTTACATCAGCTGATGTCTCAAAGTGCTGTACAGAAACCCAGCCTAAAACCCCAAACAGCAAGCAATGCATGTGTAGAAGCACGGTGGCTAGGAAAAACTCCCTAGAAAGGACGGAACCTAGGAAGAAACTTAGAGAGGAACCATGCTATGAGGGGTGGCCAGTCCTCTTCTGGCTGTGTTGGGTGGAGATTATAACAGATCATGGCCAAGACGTTCAAATGTTCATAAATGACCAGCATGGTCAAATAATAATAATCACAGTAGTTGTCGGGGGTGCAGCAACTCAGCACCTCAGGAGTAAATGTCAGTTGGCTTTTCATAGCCGATCAGTCAGAGTATCTCTACCGCTCCTGCTGTCTCTAGAGAGTTGAAAACAGTAGGTCTGGGACAGGTAGCACGTCCGGTGAACAGGTCAGGGTTCCATAGCCGCAGGCAGAACAGTTGAAACTGGAGCAGCAGCACGGCCAGGTGGACTGGGGACAGCAAGGATTCATCATGCCAGGTAGTCCTGAGGCATGGTCCTAAGGCTCAGGTCCTCCGAGAGAGAGAAAGAAAGAGAGAAAGAGAGAATTTGAGAGAGCATACTTAAATTCACACAGGACATCAGATAAGACAGGAGAAGTACTCCAGATATAACAAACTGACCCTAGCCCCCCGACACATGAACTACTGCAGCATAAATACTGGAGGCTGAGACAGGAGGGGTCAGGAGACACTGTGGCCCATCTGATGATACCCCCGGACAGGGCCAAACAGGAAGGATATAACCCCACCCACTTTGCTAAAGCACAGCCCCCACACAACTAGAGGGATATCTTCAACCACCAACTTACCATCCTGAGACAAGGCCGAGTATAGCCCACAAAGATCTCCGCCCCGGCACAACCCAAGGGGGGGAGCCAACCCAGACAGGAAGATCACGTCAGTGACTCAACCCACTCAAGTGACGCACCCCTCCCAGGGACGGCATGGAAGAGCACCAGTAAGTCAGTGACTCAGCCCCTGTAATATGGTTAGAGGCAGAGAATCCCAGTGGAGAGAGGGGAACAGGCCAGGCAGAGACAGCAAGGTCGGTTCATTGCTCCAGAGCCTTTCCGTTCATCTTCACACTCCTGGGCCAGACTATACACTTAATCATATGACCCACTGAAGAGATGAGTCTTCAGTAAAGACTTAAATGTTGAGACCGAGACTGCGTCTCTCACATGGGTAGGTAGACCATTCCATAAAAATGGAGCTCTATTGGAGAAAGCCCTGCCTCCAGCTGTTTGCTTAGAAATTCTAGGGACAATTAGGAGGCCTGCGTCTTGTGACCATAGCATACGCGTAGGTATGTACGGCAGTACCAAATCGGAAAGATAGGTAGGAGCAAGCCCATGTAATGCTTTGTAGGTTAGCAGTAAAACCTTGAAATCAGCCCTTGCCTTAAAACCTCTTGAGTGTAGGGGACAGTATTTTTGTGTTTGGCTGAAAAACGTACCCAATTGAAACGGCCTATTTCTCATGCCCAGAAACTAGAATATGCATATAATTGTCAGACTATGATAGAAAACACTCTAAAGTTTCCAAAACTGTCAAAATATTGTCTGTGAGTATAACAGAAGTGATATTGCAGGCGAAACCTGAGGAAAATCCAACAAGGAAGTGCTGTTTTTCCTGAAAGCTCTCTGTTCCATTGGATGCCTTGCCTTCATTTAAAGGGATATCAACCAGATTACTTTTACTATGGCTTCCTCGCGGTGTGAACAGTCTTCAGACATATTTTCAGGCTTTTATTTTGAAAAATGAGCGAGAAAGATCACATTGCGTCATTATATGGCTGGGTGACAGCAGCGCAAAAGTTTGGAGCATCCATTTTCTCTCGCTCTCTCTCTCTCTGAAGAAGCTACATTCCCGGTTGATGTATTATCGAATATATATTGTAAAAACAACCTGAGGATTGATTATAAAAAACGTTTGACATGTTTCTACGAACATCACGGATAATGTTGTATTACGGATAACGCTGTATTGAAATCTGACACGCCAGGTGGATTAACAACAAGCTAAACTGTGTTTTGCTATATTGCACTTGTAATTTCATGAAAATTTAATATTTTGAGTGATTTAATTTGAATTTGGCGCTCTGCAATTCAGCGGTGGTTGACGAAAATGATCCTTGATAACGGGATGGGTGCATCAAGTTTTAACAGGAAGCCAGTGTAGGGAGGCTAGCACTGGAGTAATATGATAAAAAATGTTGGTTCTAGTCTAGATTCTAGCAGCCGTATTTAGCACTAACTGAAGTTTATTTAGTGCTTTATCCGGGTAGCCGGAAAGTAGAGCATTGCAGTAGTCTAACCTAGAAGTAACAAAAGCATGGATTAATTTTTCTGCATCGTTTTTGGACAGAAAGTTTCTAATTTTTGCAATGTTACGTAGATGGAAAAAAGCTGTCCTTGAAACAGTCTTGATATGTTCGTCAAAAGAGAGATCAGGGTCCAGAGTAACGTCGAGGTTCTTTACAATTTTATTTGAGACGACTGTACAACCATCAAGATTAATTGACAGATTCAACAGAAGATCTCTTTGTTTCTTTGGACCTAGAACAAGCATCTCTGTTTTGTCCGAGTTTAAAAGTAGAACGTTTGCAGTCATCCACAGCTGTGTGTCATCCACATAGCAGTGAAGGTTAACATTATGTTTTCTAATGACATCCTGAAGAGGTAAAATATATAGTGAAAACAATAGTGGTCCTAAAACAGAACCTTGAGGAACACCGAAATTTACAGTTGATTTGTCAGAGGACAAACCATTCACAGAGACAAACTGATATCTTTCCGACAGATAAGATCTAAACCAGGCCAGAACTTGTCCGTGTAGACCAAATTGGGTTTCCAATCTCTCCAAAAGAATGTGGTGATCGATGGTATCAAAAGCAGCACTAAGGTCTAGGAGCATGAGGACAGATGCAGAGCCTCTGTCTGACGCCATTAAAAGGTAATTTACCACCTTCACAAGTGCAGTCTCTGTGCTATGATGGGGTCTAAAACCAGACTGAAGCATTTCGTATACATTGTTTGTCTTCAGGAAGGCAGTGAGTTGCTGCGCAACAACCTTTTCTAAAATTTTTGAGAGGAATGGAAGATTCGATATAGGCCGATAGATTTTTATATTTTCTGGGTCAAGGTTGGGCTTTTTCAAGAGAGGCTTTATTACTGCCACTTTTAGTGAGTTTGGTACACATCCGGTGGATAGAGAGCCGTTTATTATGTTCAACATAGTAGGGTCAAGCACGGGAAGCAGCTCTTTTAGTAGTTTAGTTGGAATAGGGTCCAGTATGCAGCTTGAAGGTTTAGAGGCCATGATTATTTTCATCATTGTGTCAAGAGATATAATACTAAAACACTTGAGTGTCTCTCTTGATCCTAGGTCCTGGCAGAGTTGTGCAGACTCAGGACAACTGAGCTTTGGAGGAATACGCAGATTTAAAGAGGAGTCCGTAATTTTCTTTCTAATGATCATGATATTTTCCTCAAAGAAGTTCATGAATTCATTACTGCTGAAGTGAAAGCCATCCTCTCTTGGGGAATGCTGCTTTTTAGTTAGCTTTGCGACAGTATCAAAAATACATTTAGGATTGTTCTTATTTTCCTCAATTAAATTGGAAAAATAGGATAATCGAGCAGCAGTGAGGGCTCTTCGATACTGCACAGTCTTTCCAAGCTAGTTGGAAGAATTCCAGTTTGGTGTGGCGCCATTTCCGTTCCAATTTTCAGGAAGCTTGCTTCAGAGCTCGGGTATTTTCTGTATACCAGGGAGCTAGTTTCTTATGACAAATGTTTTTAGTTTTTAGGAGTGCAACTGCATCTAGGGTATTGCGCAAGGTTAAATTGAGTTCCTCAGTTAGGTGGTTAACTGATTTTTGTCCTCTGGCGTCAGAGGCAAAAAGAGAGTCTGGAAGGGCATCAAGGAATATTTGGGTTGTCTGTGAATTTATAGCACGACTTTTGATGCTCCTTGGTTGGGGTCTGAGCAGATTATTTGTTGCGATTGCAAACGTAATAAAATGGTGGTCCAATAGTCCAATAGGAAAAACATTAAGAGCCACAACATTTATTCCATGGGACAAAACTAGGTCCAGAGTATGACTGTGACAGTGAGTAGGTCCAGAGACATGTTGGACAAAACCCACTGAGTCGATGATGGCTCCGAAAGCCTTTTGGAGGGGGTCTGTGGACTTTTCCATGTGAATATTAAAGTCACCAAAAATTTGAACATTATCTGCTATGACTACAAGGTCCGATAGGAATTCAGGGAACTCAGTGAGTAATGCTGTATATGGCCCAGGAGGCCTGTAAACAGTAGCTATAAAAAGTGATTGAGTAGGCTGCATAGATTTCATGACGAGAAGCTCAAAAGATGAAAACGTCTTTCTTTTTTTTTGTCAATTGAATTTTGCTATCATAAATGATAGTCACTGTGGGGACGATGTCATCGATGCACTTATTGATGAAGCCAATAACTGATGTGGTGTTCTCCTCAATGCCATAGGAAGAATCACATTCCAGTCTGTGATAGCAAAACAGCCCTGTAGTTTAGCATCTGCTTCATCTGACCACTTTTTTATTGACCGAGTCACTGGTGCTTCCTGCTGTGTAGGATAAAGTGAGTTATATGGTTTAATTGTGTAGGATAAAGTGAGTTATATGGTTTAATAGTGTAGGATAAAGCGGATTAAATGGTTTAATGGTGTAGGATAAAGTTGGTTATATGGTTTAATAGTGTAGGATAAAGTGAGTTATATGGTTTAATAGTGTAGGATAAAGTGAGTAATATGGTTTAATAGTGTAGGATAAAGTGGGTTATATGGTTTAATAGTGTAGGATAAAGTGGGTTATATGGTTTAATAGTGTAGGATAAAGTGAGTTATATGGTTTAATAGTGTAGGATAAAGTGGGTTATATGGTTTAATAGTGTAGGATAAAGTGGGTTATATGGTTTAATAGTGTAGGATAAAGTGAGTTATATGGTTTAATAGTGTAGGATAAAGTGGATTATATGGTTTAATAGTGTAGGATAAAGTGGGTTATATGGTTTAATAGTGTAGGATAAAGTGGGTTATATGGTTTAATAGTGTAGGATAAAGTGAGTTACATGGTTTAATTGTGTAGGATAAAGTGGGTTATATGGTTTAATAGTGTAGGATAAAGTGGGTTATATGGTTTAATAGTGTAGGATAAAGTGGGTTATATGGTTTAATAGTGTAGGATAAAGTGGGTTATATGGTTTAATAGTGTAGGATAAAGTGGATTATATGGTTTAATAGTGTAGGATAAAGTGGGCTATATGGTTTAATAGTGTAGGATAAAGTGGGTTATATGGTTTAATTGTGTAGGATAAAGTGGGTTATATGGTTTAATAGTGTAGGATAAAGTGGGTTATATGGTTTAATAGTTTGTTGAAGACAACAATACTACTACTGAAGGAACTTCTTGGCATACAGGTTTACACAAACTTGTTTCCCCAGTCTCTCTCTCTCCCACACGGACACAGGATGTCTGTTTCTGTCATGCTGTGACAGCCATTGTTACATGTTTACAAATGTAAAGAGCTAAACAAAGCATTGGATAGACAGGAGGAGGTGGCTAATGAATGGAGAGAAAGAGAGAGAATGAGAGGCGGATGAGGACGGTTGAAGACGGATGAAGATGAGGCAAAGGCAGATCTGTTGTATGAGAACTGTTGAACAGGTGGAGGAGGTTGGATCTGTTGTATGAGAACTGTTGAACAGGTGGAGGAGGTTGTCACTTGAAATGACAAGGTGAGAAGACCCAAGAAGGCTGGTGGGATAGTTTAGGGGTGACAATTTCCAGAAACGTTAGACAATCCAATCAGCTTCAAGTAATTGAGTGTGTATTTGACGTGGAGTTGAGGGTGGTCAGTGTGGCTGTGTGAGAGGGAGAGACCAGTGCATGATGTGTGTGTATAAGTGTGTGGTTTGTACTATGTGTGTTTGCTCAGGACGAGGAGTAATGGGAAAACTTCAGGAACATGTCTGCAGGTCATTACTCTCCATCTCTCTTTGTCCTCTTGTCCGTCTGCCTCTCTGTCTGTCAAGAGCCCTAGGACCTGTGTGTGTGTGTGTGTGTGTGTGTGTGTGTGTGTGTGTGTGTGTGTGAGAGAGAGTGTTGTGAGTGTCAGTGTCGGTATGTGTGTATGTGTGAGAGAGAGAGTGTTGTGTATGTCAGTGTCGGTATGTGTGTGTGTGTGTGTGTGTGTGTGTGTGTACCTACATGCATACAAGTGTGTTTTATCCTGTTCAGGGCTCTCCTCTCTCCATTCAGCACAGCCCATGCAGCGAAGGGGGGGGGGGGGGGGGGGGGGGGGGGGGGGGGGGGGGGGGGGTTGGCTGGCTGGGGAGAGAGGGAGGGGCTCGCTGAGGAGGGAGGAAGGAGAGGGAGGGGCTGGCTGGCTGGCTGGGAAGGGGCTGCTGGCTGGGAGAGGGAGGAGGGAGAGGGAGGGGTTGGGGGAGGATTAGAGAGGAGGGGGAGGGAAGAGGGCGAGGCTAGGGGACGCTTGGTGAGTGAAGGAGGCGGTGGGAAGAAGGAAGAAGATGAGGGGAGGGAGAGAGAGGGGTGTGATTCTTGGGCCAGGTAAACCTTTCTCCTTGGATGGCTGTGCACAATGCTACACAAACATCACACCTGACACACACACACACACACACACACACACACACACACACACACACACACACACACACACACACACACACACACACACCTGCATTGATGCTTGGTGGGGAGGGTAGGGGGATGACATACCTTCTTAACCCACCGTGCGTTTGAGTCCCACCGTCATATGTATTGTATTTTCTACGCCGAATACAACAGGTGTAGGTAGACCTTACCGCGAAATGTGGGGATAATGCAAACAGTCCAGGTAGCCTTTTGATTAGATGTTCAGGAGTCTTAAGGCCTGGGGGTAGAAGCTTTTAAGAATCCTTTTGGACCTAGACTTGGCGCTCTGGTATCGCTTGCAGTGTGGTAGCAGAGAGAACAGTCTATGACTAGGGTGGCTGGATCCTTTGGCAATTTGTAGGGCCTTCCTCGGACACAGCCTGGTATAGAGGTCCTGGATGGCAGGAAGTTTGGCCCCAGTGATGTACTAAACCATACGCAGTACCCTCTGTAGCGCCTTGCGGTCGGTCGGAGGCTGAGCAGTTTCCATATCAGGCAGTGATGACCATGCTCTCGATGGTGCAGCTGTAAAACTTTTTGAGGATCTGAGGATGGAATTGGTGTTGTTGTGCCCTCTTTACTACTGTCTTGAGAAATGAGCTGCCAGGAAGAGAGATGTCCAGACAGACGTCACACAAACACAATGGTGGGAAAACATGCAACGACATGTTTGCTGCACAGACACTCCACACGTATACTTTTGAACAAGATTTGAACCGATATAACACATAAGACAGTCCATGTGGTTGCTCTATATTTTGACCACTCCAAAGGACAGTGATTTGTGTGTTACAATGCTCAAGGACTTTGGTCTATTCTCTATTACAACCCACAAAAGGCAGCAATTTCTGCATTGTTGGGAAAGGGCTCGTAAGTAAGCATTTCACAGTAAAGTCTAAACCAGTTGTATTTGAGAAATAAAATGTGATTTGATTTTGTGTATCTCACTTGTGTATCTCAGTTTCATGTTCAATGAAACAGCATCCGAGTGGAGACATATCCATGGTGTTGTTGTCCCCCATGATGAAATCAGGGAGGGGACTGTTGATCTGTCGCCGTCCGTTTGGTTCGTTCATACAGTACTTACGCTGATTGGCCAGATGGTGGTGCTATTACAAGAGATTGAAAATGCAAACGTTGACAGGTCAAGCCTCTCACCCTGTTTGACCTAAAGTCCCGAAATCCGGTACATATTAGGTCCCTCTCCTCACAAGGAACACATTTGTCTCAAGGACCCATAAGGTCTGCCATGATGGATTTCCGACAGTTTTGAATTTTGTGAAAAACACTTAAAACGCTACTCTTCTGGAATTGAATGCCCGGAATGCACACAACTAGATACGTGGCATCTATGGACAAAGATCTCTCAATGCAATGTTTTCCAGAGTAGTACCTAAAACAACATGGCTGCTATTGACTAATAAACATTCACGTGGGCGTGGTCTGGCACATAAATGCATAGAAATCAGTCAAGGATATTCGTATTGTAACACAACTTGGTACACGTTTTGCAAACACTAACAAGACACAACATATGCAAGAACAATCATATCGACCACACAGGGACACTATAACGGGCACATGTTTATATCTCTTGATCAGTTTGACTTAGAGTGCTGAAATTTGGCACACATGCGCAGAGATTTGAGTCTAGATAACCCACGCTATATCTCAGACACCACTGGCACGAATTTGAAGAAACTTGGGTGAATGATGCGTCTTGCCACAGAGATCTGACCTTTACAAAAATGCACTGATTAGCCCATGGGGGTCGCTATAATAATCAACTGTACGTACCTTAGTCACACGTGATATGTCAGACACCACTGGCCCAATTTTGACAAAACTTGAATGATGCGCATTGCCATAGAGATCTGTAATTTACAAAATTACACTTATTGGCATCATTCGTGGGGGACTATATGTTTACTGTTGCCTTTTTTGACCATAGTTAGTGATACACCCAGCAGTTATACGAGACAGAACTTACTTACCAAGTTGTCACCAAGTTCTCTCTCTCGCAAGACTATCTTTAGCTCAGTTAAAAAAGCCCTGCGGAGGCCATTTAATCTGCTGTTTAATTCACTCTAATTTCCCCCTTCAGACATGTCTACCATTGGCCTGCCAGCTCCAGCACAGTGAGCGATTACTACATCTCCTCGGTCAGAGTGTTTACGTTCACACACGCAGACACAGACACACACATGCACTCACGGCCTCCAGCGTCTCATTACAGAGCACCGCTGATGCCAGCCATAGAGCGGCCTAGCTGGGTCATGTTCATTTGGGTCCACTACAGTTTTTAAAAACAGTTTGCAACAGAAACTTAAAATGAGCTCTTCTTACAAGACAGGTCCAGGTAGTCCCTGCCCATTTCAGTCTGTTTTCTTCCGTTGGCGACTAATGAATACAACACGGTTTTGTACCCTGGCACGGACCAAGAGAGAGAGGCGCTGCTGTGTGTGTGTTTGTGTATGTTCCACCACCACCACCACACTAAACTAGTCCCAGAGGCGGATACAGCAGCAGATATCAGAGGTAATGACTCGGAGGAGGTAGTGTCAATTCTACTTGGTCAACACTGGTAGCGCTCCAGAATCAACATCACCATCCAGGAAGACAAACACAGCGGGTGACGTCACATGTTTGATCAAGTAGTCGTAGTAATAGGGTGAAGTTGCCCCTAGACGCTGATCTTGGGTCAGGTTGGGATTGGGCAATGGAGAAGCTGATCCTATATCTGATCTGTAACCGAACCTTCACCCAGGATCCCCCCCGTGTGGTGTGTTCCCTGGAGGTCAGCGATAGTGACCTCTGGCTGGGGATGTTTTTCACACAGTAGTGGTTGGAGAACTCCAGTGGGGGCGTTTTCAGCAGGAAGAGGAAGGAAATGCCCCGAAACAGAGTGAAACAGGGATGTACTATCTGAACTTGTCCAATAAGAAACACACATTTTGGTTGTCCGTTGCAAAACCTAGGGCTACTGTGGGCCCTAATGAACACGACCCAGAGTCTGCAGGGTTGTTCCGTCACACAGACGACTCACTCACAAGTCTAAGGGCAGGTGTGGCCAATAGTGTATCACTTCCTGTGGGGTAGCGTAGCCAGCTTCCTGTGCCTTAACTGCTCTCTTTGAGGTCTCGGACAGGATTGGAGGGAGGATCCTGTTATAGAAATCATTACGCCACTGGGCTCCCGAGTGGAGCAGTGGTCTAAAACACTGCTTCTCAGTGCAAGAGGCGTCACTGCAGTACCTAGTTTGAATCCAGGCTGTATCACATCTGGCCGGGATTGGGAGTCCCATAGGGCGGTGCACAATTGGCCCTGCGTCGTCCGGGTCTGGCCGGACGACGCAGATATACCGCAGACAGAAAAAATACTCTGAATTAGATACAACACAACTAGCCTCTACCCTTACCTTGCCCTATGGCTATTATTAGTAGTTACGTGGATATATAGAGGTTAAAACTATACTTATGATACCCTGCTGTCAATCATGCCATTGCACTGTATATTGGAAACACAATCCTCTATTTATACAGGGACAAAAGGTGTTTTATACACATTTCAGGAGTGCATGCATTTGCAGTTCCCCCACCACCTATCCTTATGTGACAACATACACACAATGTATATCACCTTCTCTTATGTCTGGCCTCAGGACGTGGCCTGCGGTTCAGACCTGGGTTCAAATACTATTCGAAAAAATTTCAAAAACATTGTGCTTTTTTTCAGCTTGCCTGTTGCAATAGAACAAAGAGAAAAGTCCCAAAAGTGCAACCCCCAACCACCTGGCATTCCAAAGCAAACACTCAAAGTTTTTGGAATATTTCAAATAGTATTTGAACCCAGGTCTGCACTGGTTTCTCTGTAGCTTAACACAGCGCAGGCAAATCAATGGCCTTCCCTTCCGCTTTAAAAGGTTGGCTTAAGGGGACTAACTGCCTCTAACAAACCAAAACAGGTACAACAGGTCTAAAACGTCAGGCCTAAGTACAACAGTTAACATGTCCCTACCCACTTGCATTTAGGGCACTGGATCTCAATCCTGGTCCTGGGGACATTTTTGTTAGTGCCCTAGCACTACACAGCTGATTCAAATGATCAACTCATCAAAAGGCTTTGATGCAGGAAGGGTACCACATCAAAGCCTTGGATCCCCAGGACCAGGATTGAGAACAGCTGATTTAGGGGACAAGTATAGATTATTCCAAGAGACCTCTGGTATCTAAACTCAGAAAAAAAAGAAACAGCCTTTTTTCAGGACCCTGTCTTTCAAAGATAATACGTAAAAATCCAAATAACTTCACAGATCATCATTGTAAAGGGTTTAAACACTGTTTTCCATGCTTGTTCAATGAACCATAAACAATTAATGAACATGCACCTGTGGAACGGTCGTTAAGACCCTAACAGCTTACAGATGGTAGGCATTTAAGGTCACAGTTATGAAAACTGAGGACACTAAAGAGGCCTTTCTACTGACTCTGAAAAACACCAAAAGAAAGATGCCCAGGGTCCCTGCTCATCTGCGTGAACATGCCTTCGGCATGCTGCAAGGAGGCATGAGGACTGCAGATGTGGTCAGGGCAATAAATTGCAATATCTGTACTATGAGACGCCTAAGACAGCGCTACAGGGAGACAGGTTGGACAGCTGATCGTCCTCGCATTAGATGACCACGAGTAACAACACCTGCACATGATCGGTACATCCGAAAATTACACCAGAGGAACAGGTATAGGATGGCAACAACAACTGCCCGAGTTACACCAGGAACGCACAATCCCTCAATCAGTGCTCAGACTGTCCGCAATAGGCTGGACTGAGGGGCTGGAGAGGCTGGACTTGTAAGCCTGTTGTAAGACAGGTCCTCACCAGACATCACCGGCAATAATGTTGCCTATGGGCACAAACCCACTGTCACTGGACCAGACAGGACTGGCAAAAAGTGCTCTTCAATGACGAGTCATGGTTTTTTCTCACCAGGGGTGATGGTCGGATTCGCGTTTATTGTCGAAGGAATGAGAGTTACACCGAGGCCTGTACTCTGGAGCGGGATCGATTTGGAGGTGGAGGGTCCGTCATGGTCTGGGGAGGTGTGTCACAGCATCATCGGACTGAGCTTGTTGTCATTGCAGGCAATCTCAACGCTGTGCTTTACAGGGAAGACATCCTCCTCCCTCATGTGGTACCCTTCCTGCAGGCTCATCCTGACATGACCCTCTAGCATGACAATGCCACCAGCCATACTGCTCGTTCTGTGCGTGATTTCCTGCAAGACAGGAACGTCAGTGTTCTGCTATGGCCAGCGAAGAGCTCGGATCTCAATCTCATTGAGCACGTCTGGGACCTGTTGGATCGGCGGGTGAGGGCTAGGGCCATTCCAGCGGGAACTTGCAGGTGCCTTGGTGGAAGATTGGGGTAACATCTCACAGCAAGGACTGGCAAATCTGGTGCAGTCCATGAGGAGGAGATGCACTGCAGTAGTTAATGCAGCTGGTGGCCACACCAGATACTGACTGTTACTTTTGATTTTGACCCCCCCTTTGTTCAGGGACACATTCTTCAATTTCTGTTAATCACATGTCTGTGGAACTTGTTCCGTTTATGTTTCAGTTGTTGAATCTTGTTATTTTCATACAAATATTTACACATGTTAAGTTTGCTGAAAATAAACACAGTTGACCGTGAGAGGACGTTTCTTTTCTTGCTGAGTTTAGTTGGATACAGCGTTTTTCAGATGTCATCACTGGTGCAGCGAAATGCTATGTTTCTAGCTCCAACAATGCAGCAATACATTAACAACACACACCTAATGTCATTATGGGGTATTGAGTGTAGATGGGTGAGAAAAAACATATATTTGTTCTATTTAACATTCAGGCTGTAAGGACAAAATGTGGAATAAGTAAAGGGATATAAATCCCTTCTAAAGGCACTGTATGTACGTGTATACACAGCACAGGAGGTTGGTTGCACCTTAATTGGGGAGGACAGGCTCATGGTAATGACTGGAGCGGAATAGGTGGAATGGTTTCAAACACATCAAACACATGGTTTCCATGTGTTTGATGCTATTCCATTTACTCTGTTCCAGCCATTATTATGAGCCGTCTTCCCCTCAGCAGCCTCCACTGATAGACAGTATGGACAGTATATGAATAGTAAAGGTGTGTACAGCAGTAGTTATACAGGATGAGCCATGACTAGAATACAGTATTTACATATAAAGTGGGTAAAACAGTATGTAGACATTATTAAAGTAACCATGACTTTGTACACTACCGTTCAAATGTTTGGGGTCACTTAGAAATGTCCTTGTTTTTGAAAGAAAAGCACATTTTTTTGTCCATTAAAATAACATCAAATTGATCAGAAATACAGTGTAGACATGGTTAATGTTGTAAATGACTATTATAGCTGGAAACGGCTGATTTTTGTGGAATATCTACATAGGTGTACAGAGGCCCATTATCAGCAACCATCACTCCTGTGTTCCAATGGCATGTTGTGTTAGCTAATCCAAGTTTATAATTTTCAAAGGCTAATTGATAATTAGAAAACCCTTTTGCAATTATGTTAGCACAGCTGAAAACTGTTGTACTGGTTAAAGAAGCAATAAAACTGGCCTTCTTTAGACTAGTTGAGTATCTGGAGCATCAGCATTTGTGGGTTCGATTACAGGCTTAACATTTTCAGAAAACAATTAACTTTCTTCTGAAACTCGTCAGTCTATTCTTGTTCTGAGAAATGAAGGCTATTCCATGTGAGAAATTGCTATGAAACTGAAGATCTCGTACAACACTGTGTACTACTCCTTTCACAGAACACCGCAAACTGGCTCTAACCAGAATAGAAAGAGGAGTGGGAGGCCCGGGTGCACAACTGAGCAAGAGGACAAGTACATTAGAGTGTTTGAGAAACAGACGCCTCAAAAGTCCTCAACTGGCAGCTTCATTAAATAGTACCCGCAAAACACCTGTCTCAACGTCAACAGTGAAGAGGCAACTCAGGGATGCTGGCCTTCTAGGCAGAGTTCTTCTGTCCAATGTCTGGGTTCTTTTGCACATCTTAATCTTTTATTTTTATTGGCCAGTCTGAGATATGGCTTTTCTTTGCAACTCTGCCTAGAAGGCCAGCATTCTGGAGTTGCCTCTTCACTGTTGACATTGAGATTGGTGTTTTGCGGGTACTATTTAATGAAGCTACCAGTTGAGGACTTGCGAGGCGTCTGTTTCTCATACTAGAGAAATACATGTGTATCCAATTACATGTATCTCTATTATGCGTGGAAATACTTGGGAACAGATTTCTCAAAATTTAAACAACGTATTTTCTTGTCCAAAAAAACAAACCAAAAAATTCTATAAATAAAAACAATTTGCTCAGAGAACTTGGGAGGCCAAATAAAACCAGGAACCCTGGTTTAAGGTATCAGGTAAGGTGATATGATCCTTAACTAGCCTCTCAAAGCACTTAATGATGACGGAAGTGAGTGCTACAGGGCGATAGTAATTTACAGTGCCTTGCGAAAGTATTCGGCCCCCTTGAACTTTGCGACCTTTTGCCACATTTCAGGCTTCAAACATAAAGATATAAAACTGTATTTTTTTGTGAAGAATCAACAACAAGTGGGACACAATCATGAAGTGGAACGACATTTATTGGATATTTAAAACTTTTTTAACAAATCAAAAACTGAAAAATTGGGCGTGCAAAATTATTCAGCCCCTTTACTTTCAGTGCAGCAAACTCTCTCCAGAAGTTCAGTGAGGATCTCTGAATGATCCAATGTTGACCTAAATGACTAATGATGATAAATACAATCCACCTGTGTGTAATCAAGTCTCCGTATAAATGCACCTGCACTGTGATAGTCTCAGAGGTCCGTTAAAAGCGCAGAGAGCATCATGAAGAACAAGGAACACACCAGGCAGGTCCGAGATACTGTTGTGAAGAAGTTTAAAGCCGGATTTGGATACAAAAAGATTTCCCAAGCTTTAAACATCCCAAGGAGCACTGTGCAAGCGATAATATTGAAATGGAAGGCGTATCAGACCACTGCAAATCTACCAAGACCTGGCCGTCCTTCTAAACTTTCAACTCATACAAGGAGAAGACTGATCAGAGATGCAGCCAAGAGGCCCATGATCACTCTGGATGAACTGCAGAGATCTACAGCTGAGGTGGGAGACTCTGTCCATAGGACAACAATCAGTCGTATATTGCACAAATCTGGCCATTATGGAAGAGTGGCAAGAAGAAAGCCATTTCTTAAAGATATCCATAAAAAGTGTTGTTTAAAGTTTGCCACAAGCCACCTGGGAGACACACCAAACATGTGGAAGAAGGTGCTCTGGTCAGATGAAACCAAAATTGAACTTTTTGGCAACAATGCAAAACGTTATGTTTGGCGTAAAAGCAACACAGCTGAACACACCATCCCCACTGTCAAACATGGTGGTGGCAGCATCATGGTTTGGGGCTGCTTTTCTTCAGCAGCGACATGGAAGATGGTTAAAATTGATGGGAAGATGGATGGAGCCAAATACAGGACCATTCTGGAAGAAAACCTGATGGAGTCTGCAAAAGACCTGAGACTGGGACGGAGATTTGTCTTCCAACAAGACAATGATCCAAAACATAAAGCAAAATCTACAATGGAATGGTTCAAAAATAAACATATCCAGGTGTTAGAATGGCCAAGTCAAAGTCCAGACCTGAATCCAATCGAGAATCTGTGGAAAGAACTGAAAACTGCTGTTCACAAATGCTCTCCATCCAACCTCACTGAGCTCGAGCTGTTTTGCAAGGAGGAATGGGAAAAAAATTCAGTCTCTCGATGTGCAAAACTGATAGAGACATACCCCAAGCGACTTACAGCTGTAATCGCAGCAAAAGGTGGCGCTACAAAGTATTAACTTAAGGGGGCTGAATAATTTTGCACGCCCAATTTTTCAGTTTTTGATTTGTTAAAAAAGTTTGAAATATCCAATAAATGTCGTTCCACTTCATGATTGTGTCCCACTTGTTGTTGATTCTTCACAAAAAAATACAGTTTTATATCTTTATGTTTGAAGCCTGAAATGTGGCAAAAGGTCGCAAAGTTCAAGGGGGCCGAATACTTTCGCAAGGCACTGTATCTCAGTTTCCTTTGCTTTCTTGGGTACAGGAACAATGGTGAACATCTTGAAGCAAGTGGGGACAACAGACGGGGATAGATTGAATAAACACTCCAATCAGCTGGTCTGTACATGCTCTGAGGGCCTGGTTTGGGATGCCACGTTGGCCGGGAGCTTTACAAGGGTTGACACACTTGAATGTCTAACTCACGTCAACCAAGGAGATCGGGAGCACACAGTTCTCGTGAGTGCCGGGCCCCCACATTGACGGCTTAGTATTTTTTTCCTCAAAGTGGGCCAAGATGGTGTTTAGCTTGTCCAGGACTTTCAATGTATTTACAGCAAATAAACTTGAAACCATTTTACAATTCTTTTGTACCGATAAGGCAGTAGAGTAGACCAGCTGACAGGGGACTGGGACATTATTTTCTCAAATGAACCTTAAATGAAATACTACAGTATTATTGTACTGTTGAGGGACAATCCATAGACAGAGTTGCTTCCTTAAACTGATAAGTGCTGGTTTAGGTTAGCTAGAAGTGACCTCAGACAGTCAGTTGTCTGATAAGCAAATAAACAGTGCGGTTTAGCTATCTAACGTGAACCTGACACCAGTCTTTGTCACACTGCTACAGTGGAAGCCAATCCTATCTATTTAATTGCTGTGATGATAACCCTTTTAATTCAAACAGGCTCTCTTCTCAGACTCACTATTGTTACATTAAGCATATCTGATAGTTCAGGTTTGCAGTGAAATCAATCTAATACTTGGAAATGGAAATTCATGTTCCACAGAAGATATAAGGACTCCTAATGTGAAACAGTCAGTCAAATTACTTGATATGGATAAACCATGTGCACATTTGCATGGCTAAATAACACTCATTGTCTTTGAACAGCTATAAGGCATGTATGAATTGTATGAAGGAGATAGTAGTAGGTGTGAAAACCTGCATTGTAAGAACCATGTTATTATGACCGCTGTGATACTGCCTGATTACTCACCTGAACAGTTTTTTGAATGATATCTTAGGTGTTGATGGAATAGATTGATTTTGCCATTTGATGATGTGTGTTGTCATACTGACCTGTGGGTCAGTGAGGTGGTGTTTGGGAAACTGCCCTGTCTGTCCTGCTCTCAGATGCTATCACCAGCTAGATCTCTAGCTTCTAGCCACAGCTTCTAGAGCGGCAGAAATAGCCTAGAGTGACTGGTTTATACAGTGTGGAGAACAAGTATTTGATACACTACTGATTTTGCAGGTTTTCCTACTTTCAAAGCATGTAATTGTTATCAAAGACGGAAACTAAAACAAAAATCCAGAAAATCACATTGTATGATTTTTAAGTAATTCATTTGCATTTTATTGCATGGCATAAGTATTTCATACATCAGAAAATCAGAACTTAATATTTGGAACAGAAACCTTTTTTGCAATTACAGAGATCATACATTTCCTGTAGTTCTTGACCAGGTTTGCACACACTGCAGCAGGGATTTTGGCCCACTCCTCCATACAGACCTTCTCCAGATCCCTCAGGTTTCGGGGCTGTTGCTGGGCAATACGGACTTTCAGCTCCCTCCAAAGATTTTCTATTGGGTTCAGGTCTGGAGACTGGCTAGGCCACTCCAGGACCTTGAGATGCTTCTTACGGAGCCACTCCTTAGTTGCCCTGGCTGTGTGTTTCGGGTCATTGTCATGCTGGAAGACCCAGCCATGACCCATCTTCAATGCTCTTACTGAGGGAAGGAGGTTGTTGGCCAAGATCCCGCGATACATGGCCCCATCCATCCTCCCCCCAATACGGTGCAGTCGTCCTGTCCCCTTTGCAGAAAAGCATCCCCAAAGAATGATGTTTCCACCTCCATGCTTCACGGTTGGGATGGTGTTCTTGGGGTTGTACTCATCCTTCTTCTTCCTCCAAACACGGCGAGTGGAGTTTAGACCAAAAAGCTCTATTTTTGTCTCATCAGACCACATGACCTTCTCCCATTCCTCCTCTGGATCATCCAGATGGTCATTGGCAAACTTCAGACGGGCCTGGACATGCGCTGGCTTGAGCAGGGGGACCTTGCGTGCGCTGCAGGATTTTAATCCATGACGGCGTAGTGTGTTACTAATGGTTTTCTTTGAGACTGTGGTCCCAGCTCTCTTCAGGTCATTGACCAGGTCCTGCCGTGTAGTTCTGGGCTGATCCCTCACCTTCCTCATGATCATTGATGCCCCACGAGGTGAGATCTTGCATGGAGCCCCAGACCGAAGGTGATTGACCGTCATCTTGAACTTCTTCCATTTTCTAATAATTGCGCCAACAGTTGTTGCCTTCTCACCAAGCTGCTTGCCTATTGTCCTGTAGCCCATCCCAGCCTTGTGCAGGTCTACAATTTTATCCCTGATGTCCTTACACGCCTCTCTAGTCTTGGCCATTGTGGAGAGGTTGGTGTCTGTTTGATTGAGTGTGTGGACAGGTGTATTTTATACAGGTAACGAGTTCAAACAGGTGCAGTTAATACAGGTAATGAGTGGAGAACAGGAGGGCTTCTTAAAAAAACAGGTCTGTGAGAGCCGGAATTCTTACTGGTTGGTAGGTGATCAAATACTTATGTCATGCAATAAAATGCAAATTAATACATTAAAAATCATACAATGTGATTTTCTGGATTTTTGTTTTAGATTCCGTCTCTCACAGTTGAAGTGTACCTATGATAAAAATTACAGACCTCTACATGCTTTGTAAGTTGGAAAACCTGCAAAATCGGCAGTGTATCAAATACTTGTTCTCCCCACTGTATACCAGCAGTCACGCTAGCTACACTGTCCTTCCTGTCCACACGTACTGTATATATGTGTTCAATATCAATACACCGTACACTCACAGACACACACACACACACACACACACACACACACACACACACACACACACACACACACACACACACACACACACACACACACACACACACACACACACACACACACACACACACTCTGTAGGCTACTGTATATATGTGTTCTATATCAATACACTGTACACTCACAGACACACACACTCTGTAGGCTACTGTTTATCCTGTCTATCTCTCAGTTTCTCTTTCTTTCTCGGTCTCTCACTCTGTATGTCTCTCTCCCCCCCCCCTCCCCCTGTTTGGTATGGTTCTTTGGGAACACTTAAAGCCGACAGGTATAATGCGTTATAACTTTGTCGTTGATCAAAATTTATGTTATTTAGTCAGGATTATTATTAGATCACTATAATATATTATAAGAGGGATGAACATGTTTATGACAAGTCTCACAAATTATTAACCCACAATAATGTGTTACACTTATCGTCAGTAGTCAAATGTTGCCAATTATTTCACATAGTCAGAAGGACGGAAGTCTATGGTCTGTGTCCTGTTTGTCCATGCAAATGTCCACTGTAGATTTCCCGGGTGTGGTCAGTCTACATAGCCAACAGGTGAGAAAGGAGGATGCACATTTGTGACAGAAAACCTCAGAGCCCATGTGACTGAGGTTAATTTGAATCCTGATTTGATTTTAAATGTAAAGTACACACTAAGTCCCTTTTTTGTTTTCCTAAACAAATTATCTCTAGTGGCTACTAAGGGCCCAGCTGGCCTGTGTGTGTGTGTGTGTGTGTGTGTGTGTGTGTGTGTGTGTGTGCGCGCGCGAGTCAAAGAGCATACATAGTCAGTGATTTAGGAGTCCTTATTATTGTAATTACATGTGTAATTACACTTACAAGTATTGCAGTTAATTGTAATAACTAAATTGTTACATGGTTGTAATCTCTTGTGGGCAGATGAGCTTGGTGTCTAAGATGAGAAAGGTTGAAGGCTCAATAAAATCTAATTGCCTACCCGTAAAATGTGCACTCGGCAAAATCTCCGCTCAATGTTGTTGCTAGTAGTTGCCCCCAAAACTGTATCATCTGGGTTAACTTGGTTCAATTTACAATAACAGACCAGATATAGGTCAATCTCACTGACTGGGGTCCACCATACGGGTGTCATCCCACTTTATAATGCATGGTGTCCATTATGACAACCTGAAACTCCTTGCCACCCAAACAGCGGTGTAAATGAACTAATAACACATACTTTGAGGTACTACTTTAGTCATTTGTTGTGAGTATTTGTACTTTACTATTTACTTGTGAAGTCTATCCGAAACGTTTGACCGAAGTTAAACAATTTAAAGGCAATGCTACCAAATACTAATTGAGTGTATGTAAACTTCTGACCCACTGGGAATGTGATGAAAGAAATAAAAGCTGAAATAAATCCTTCTCTCAACTATTATTCTGACATTTCACATTCTTAAAATAAAGTGGTGATCCTAACTGACCTAAGAGAGGAAATTTTTACTATGATTAAATGTGAAAAACTGAGTTTAAATGTATTTGGCTAAGGTGTATGTAAACTTCTGACTTCAATTGTCGCCTCGTTATTGTTAAAAAAAAAAAAAAAAAATTGTACCCCCTTTTTCATGGTATCCAATTGTTAGTAGTTACTGTCTTGTCTCATCACTACAACTCCCGTACGGGCTCGGGAGAGCCGAAGGTCGAGAGCCATGCGTCCTCCGAAACACAACCCAACCAAGCCACACAGCTTCTTAACACAGGCCCACCACAGGAGTCGCTAGTCGCTAGTGAGCATTGAGACAAGGATATCCCTCCCGGCCAAACCCTAAACCAGACGACGCTAGGCCAATTTTGCGTCGCCCCATGGACCTCCCGGTCGCGGCCGGCTGCGACAGAGCCTGGGCTCGAGCCTGCGCCACCCGGGAGGCCCTTTATTATGATTTTTTATTTTAGTCTACCTGGTAAATATTTTCTTAACTGTTCTTGAACTGCACAGTTAGTTAATAAGGGCTTGTAAGTAAACATTTCACGGTAAAGTCTACACTTGTTGTATTCGGCACATGTGACAAATAAAGTTTGATGTGATTTGATTTGATACAGAAGATAGCCCTACTTCGTAAAATACCATGTCCACATTAGGGCAAGAACAGCTCAAATATGCAAAGAGAAACGACAGTCCATCATTACTTTAAGACATGAAGGTCAGTCAATCCAGGAAAAAGTGCAGTCGCAACAACCATCAAGCGCTATGATAACAGTCTCTCATGTGGACCGCCACAGGAAAGGAAGACCCAGAGTTACCTCTGCTGCAGAGGATAAGTCCATTCAAGTTATCAGCCTCAGAAATTGCAGCCCAAATAAATGCTTCACAGAGTTCAAGTAACAGACACATCTCAACATCAACTGTTCACAGGAGATTGCATGAAGCAGGCCTTCACCGCCAAATTGCTGCAAAGAAACCACTACTAAAGGACACCAATAGGAAGAAGAGACTTGCTTGGGCCAAGAAACACGAGCAATCGACATCAGACCGGTGGAAATCTGTCCTTTGGTCTGATGAGTTAATATTTGAGATTTTTGGTTCTAACCACTGTGTCTTTGTGAGACGCAGAGTAGGTGAACGGATGATCTCTGCATGTGTGGTTCCCACCGTGAAGCACGGAGGAGGAGGTGTGATGGTGCGGGGGTGCTTTGCTGGTGACACTGTTGGTGATTTATTTAGAATTCAAGGCACACTTAACCAGCATGCTACCACAGAAGTCTGCAGTGATACGCCATCCCATCTGGTTTGAGCTTAGTGGGACTATAATTTGTTTTTCAACAGGACAATGACCCAAAACACACCTCCAGGCTGTGTAAGGGCTATTTGAACAAGAAGGAGAGTAATGGAGTGCTGCATCAGATGACCTGGCCTCCACAATCACCCGACCTCAACCCAATTGAGATGGTTTGGGATGAGTTGGACCGCAGAGTGAAGGAAAAGCAGCCAAAAGTGCCAGCATATGTGGGAACTCCTTCAAGACTGTTGTAAAAGCATTCCAGGTGAATCTGGTTGATTGATTGTCAAGAGTATGCAAACCTGTCATCAAGGAAAAGGGTGGCTACTTTGAAGAATCAAAAATAAAACATCTATTTTGATTTGTTTAACACTCTTTTGGTTACTACTGGATTCCATATGTGTTATTTCATAGTTTCGATGTCGCCACTATTATTATGTAATGTAGAAAATAGTAACAATAAAGAAAAACTCTTGAATGAGTAGGTGTGTCCAAACTTTTGACTGGTACTGGACATATTACCTCAATTACCTCGACGAACTGTCACGCCCTGACCATAGAGAGCCCTTGTTTCTCTATGGTGTAGTAGGTCAGGGCGTGACTAGGGGGTATTCTAGTTTATAATTTCTATGTTGTGCTCTAGTTTATATTTTCTATGTTGGTGTTTTGTATGATTCCCAATTAGAGGCAGCTGGTAATCGTTGTCTCTAATTCGGGATCATATTTAAGTAGATATTTCTCCCACCTGTGTTTGTGGGATATTGTTTTGTGTTTGTTCCTGTGCACCATTTAGTTGTTAGTTTATTGATTTATTTGTTTTTGCTTTAAGTTTCATTTTTTCAATAAATATGTGGAACTCAACATCCGCTGTGCCTTGGTCCCATTCTTACGACAACCGTGACACTAACCTGTACCCACAAACGTTTAATCAGTACCGTTACCCCCTGTATATAGCCTCGTTATTTTAATTTTATTGTGTTACTTTTTTTACTTTAGTTTATTTAGTATATATTTTCTTAACTCTAATTTCTTAAATCTGTATTGTAAGTAAGCATTTCACAGTAAGGTCTACACTTGTCGTATTCGGCGCATGTGACAAATACAATTTGATTTGGTTCTGTCTCACACCTGCTTTACTATGATAAATATGAGTCACAGGCAGGAAATTCTTCAACACCTAGGAGACAACCTTCATGCTTCACCTGCTAATATTGCCGTTTCCCCAGTGACTGTATTAACTTTGACATGAGCAGAGAAAGAGAAACTCAAGGGACACAGGTCAGGTTTCACCACAAGACAGACACACAGTCTGTTCTTCTAGAGGTCATCAAAAACTCATCTAATCTGACACATCCAACAACCCACTAACTGTTCATATGAAACTACTGAATTGCATAGATCTGGTTTCAAATAGTTTTTGAAATCTTTCAAATTCTTTTGAGTGTTTGCTTGAGCCTGCCTGTAGTGCCCTGGTTTGTGGGGTCTAGCTCAATCTAGTCCAGCTAAAATTATTGAAGAAGAGGAAGGAGAAGATAAACAAACAGGAAGGTGATTTGGTCCTCTGATGCAACCTGATGGGAGTGAGAAGGAGGAGGATATCAGGGCTTCTGGAGGTGGTTAACCCACATGACTTCTAAAGCCCCTCATGCTGGATGACAGAGCCATAAATCTGGGGGCTGAGAATATAGTGGCTAGCTGAGAGAGGGGCGGGCTGAGAATATACTGGTTGGCTGGTTGAAGGGTTGTTTGAATCTGAAGGCTGAGAAAATACTGGTTGGCTGGTTGAAGGGTTGTTTGAATTTGAAGGCTGAGAATATACTGGTTGGCTGGTTGAAAGGTTGTTTGAACCTGAAGGCTGAGAATATACTGGGTTCGACTGGAAAAATCTTGTGGGAAGCGAGCAACTAGAGGGTTGTTGGTATCAAGTTGTCACGCCCTGGTCTTTATATTTTGTGTTTTCTTTATTATTTTGGTCAGGCCAGGGTGTGACATGGGTTTATTTATGTGGTGTGTTTTGTCTTGGGGTTTTCGTAGGTATTGGGATTGTGGTTTAGTGGGGTTCTCTAGCAAAGTCTATGGCTGTCTGAATTGGTTCTCAATCAGAGGCAGGTGATTATCATTGTCTCTGATTGGGAGCCATATTTAGGCAGCCATAATCTTTGAGTGTTTGGTGGGTGATTGTTCCTGTCTCTGTTGTCACCAGATAGGCTGTATAGGTTTTCACGTTACGTTTATTGTTTTTGTATTGTTCGTTTTTCATCTTCATTAAACATGTATCAAGAATACCACGCTGCATTTTGGTCCGACTCTACTTCACCGCAAGAAAACCGTAACACAAGTCCTAGATGCCATTGCCTAACGTTGTGCCCTACAACGACAGCTCCCTGGGCACCAAGTTGGGCAGCCTCCCTCACCTCTCAAAAAAAAAATGTATATGTATGAATGTGTGTCTTTCGTAGTTAGGTTAAAAGTGGGTTGAGTTAAGATCGTTAGTCACATTTTGGTGTGAAATTGGCCAATAGTGTTATCTTAATTTTAATGAATGAAGCATGCGCCCTGCTCCCTTTCTGACACTCAGCTGCACATCGCATGCCTTGACGTCGCACCACACAGATAGGATAGTATTTTATTAAGAGGAATGCTGCTGAGGCATTTCACACAGCGGTATAAGATTCACAAATACATACACACACATTCACAGGGAATAGAGAACATCTTTAAAGGAAACTGATTGTTCCGTCATAGCTCATCTTCGAAAACTCAATTAAACACAATCATATTGTAAATGTAGCTATTTCAAAGAAAAACGAATACCTGTAATGAGCAACATATCTTTTTCTATACAACATCATTTACAGTGCATTCAGAAAGTATTCAGACCCCTTCTTTTTTTCCACATTTTGTTACGTTACAGCTTTATTCTAAAATGGATGAAATAAACCATTTCCTCATCAATCTACACACAATACCCCATAATGACATCACAATACCCCATAATGACATCACAATACCCCATAATGACATCACAATACCCCATAATGATGAAGTGAAAACAGGTTTTTAGAAAGTTTAGCAAATGTATTAAAACTATAAAACAGAAATATATTATTTACATAAATATTCAGACCCTTTGCTATGAGACTCAAAATTGAGCTCAGGTGCATCCTGTTTCCATTGATAGTCCTTGAGATGTTTCTACAACTTGATTTAAGTCCACATGTGGTAGATGCAATTGATTGGACATGATTTGGAAAGGCACACACCTGACTATATAATGTCCCACAGTTAACAGTGCATGTCAGAGCAAAAAAACAGCCATGAGGTCGAAGGAATTGTCCGTAAATCTCCGAGACAGGACTGTGTAGAGGCACAGATCTGGGGAAGGGCACCAAAAAATGTCTGCAGTATTGAAGGTCCCCAAGAAAACAGTGGCCATCATTCTTAAATGGAAGACGTTTGGAACCACCAAGAATCTTCCTAGGGCTGGCCGCCCGGTCAAAATGAGCAATCGGGGAAGAAGGACCTTGGTCAGGAGGTGACCAAGAACCCGATGGTCACTCTGACAGAGCTCCAGAGTTTATCTAAGGAGATGGGATAACCTTCCAGAAGGACAACCATCTCCACAGCACTCCACCAATCAGGCCTTTATGATACATTGGCCAGACGGAAGCCACTCCTCAGTAAAAGGCACATGACATTCCGCTTGGAGTTTGCTAAAAGGCACCTAAAGCACTCTCAGTCCATGAGAAACAAGATGCTCTGGTCTGATGATATCAAGATTGAATTATTTGGCCTGAATATCAAGTGTCACTCACGCCTGGAGGAATCCTGGAACCATCCCTACAGTGAAGCATGGTGGTGGCAGAATCATGCTGTAGGGCCTGGGAGACTAGTCAGGATCGAGGGAAAGATGAACAGAGAAAAGTATAGAGAGATCCTTGATGAAAACCTTCTCCAGAGCACTCGGGATCTCAGACTGGGGTGAAGGGTCACCTTCCAACAGAACAACGACCCTAAACACACAGTCAAGACAATGCAGGAGTGGCTTTGGAACAAGTCTCTGAATGTCCTTGAGTGACCCAGCCAGAGCCTGGACATGAACCTGATCAATTATCTCTGGAGAGACCTGAAAATAGCCGTGCAGCATTGCTCCCCATCCATCCTGACAGAGCTTGAGAGGATCTGCAGGGAAGAATGGGAAAAACTCCCCAAATACAGGTTTGCCAAGCTTATAGCATCACACCCAAGAAGACTCGAGGATGTAATCACTGCCAAAGCTGCTTCAACAAAGTACAAAGTAAAAGGTCTGAATACTTACGTAAATGTAATATTTCATTTTTTATTTTAAAAATAAATTTGTAAAAATGTCTAAACCTGTTTTGTCTGATTTGTCATTATGGGGTATTGTGTGTAGATTGATGAGGAAAAACAGTTGAATACATTTTAGAATAAGGCTGTAATGTAACAAAATGTGGAATAAGTCAAGGGGTCTAAATATATTCAGAATGCCCTGTACACCTTCATTATCAATATAAAAACCAAGTAAGTGGTTAAGGTTTACGTCACCGATGGGAATGCTTTCATTTCTTTCCTTTTTATTCTAACTGCCAGGCTTGGGCTGAGTGCTTCAGGCTACTAGTCCACAGCCCGAAACAGACAGGCACAGAGAGAGTTTGCTCAGTGTTAACTTAGTGTTAGCTCAGTCCAGGCCTGAACCGACAAAATACGTTTATTTTAAATAATAATTCCACAACACTGGCCTGGCAGTGTTTGTATAAAGGATAACTAAGTGGCTTGGTCTGGAGTTGATCTAGGTAAAGTATACTAGAGAGTCATTACAGATTCAGATAACATATAGCCTACTAACACTAATAATTGGGACTTAAGTAATACAAAAATACTCTGCTGCTGAAGATGAGAATATGAAATACTGTAATATACCCTATATATTGTGAATACTCTTCCAGAGCGTTATTATAGAGCATAAGAGTATTTCATATTCTCATCTTCAGCAGTGGTGTATCTTTTCTCTCTCTTCTTCTATTCGACAGCAGCTCTTCTCTCTTAATGTGGGGACTTCAATAATACTCTGGAATTGTTTGAGTATTCATCCAGAGTATATTACAGTATTTCATATTCTCATCTTCGGCAGAAGTTCATATGGAAGGCCCCATAGTGTAACGGCTTTCTTCTATCTCCTCCTCGGACGAGGAGGTGTAGCAAGGATCGGACCAAAATGCAGCGTGGTGGTTACTCATGTTCTTTAATGTAGAAGAACAAACGAACAAATACAAAACAACAACCGTAACGTGAAAACCTATACAGCCTATCTTGTGACAACAAACACAGAGACAGGAACAATCACCCACAAAACACTCAACGAATATGGCTGACTAAATATGGCTCCCAATCAGAGACAACGATAATCACCTGCCTCTGATTGAGAACCAATTCAGACAGCCATAGACTTTGCTAGAGAACCCCACTAAACCACAAACCCAATACCTAACAAAACCCCAGGACAAAACACACCACATACAAAAACCCATGTCACACCCTGGCCTGACCAAATAAATGAAGATAAACACAAAATACCTCGACCAGGGCGTGACACATAGATAAATGTCACAATATTCTGAAATGCTTGTCAATATTGGTAATTGGTTCATCTGATATTGACAAATATTTCCCAGAAGTTAATAAAAATTTCCCAGAAGATCTGGTGACTGTGGGGACATCAAGTAATACACTGCTGCTAAAGATGAGAACATGAAACAATACAAATGACAGATGGGCCTGTGTGGCATAGTGTGGCATAGTGTGGCATAGTGTGGGCCTGTGTGGCATAGTGTGGCATAGTGTGGGCCTGTGTGGCATAGTGTGGGCCTGTGTGGCATAGTGTGGCATAGTGTGGGCCTGTGTGGCATAGTGTGGCATAGTGTGGGCCTGTGTGGCATAGTGTGGGCCTGTGTGGCATAGTGTGGCATAGTGTGGGCCTGTGTGGCATAGTGTGGCATAGTGTGGGCCTGTGTGGCATAGTGTGGGCCTGTGTGGCATAGTGTGGCATAGTGTGGCATAGTGTGGCATAGTGTGGGCCTGTGTGGCATAGTGTGAGCCTGTGTGGCATAGTGTGGCATAGTGTGGGCCTGTGTGGCATAGTGTGGGCCTGTGTGGCATAGTGTGGCATAGTGTGGGCCTGTGTGGCATAGTGTGGCATAGTGTGGGCCTGTGTGGCATAGTGTGGCATAGTGTGGGCCTGTGTGGCATAGTGTGGCATAGTGTGGGCCTGTGTGGCATAGTGTGGCATAGTGTGGCATAGTGTGGGCCTGTGTGGCATAGTGTGGCATAGTGTGGGCCTGTGTGGCATAGTGTGGCATAGTGTGGGCCTGTGTGGCATAGTGTGGCATAGTGTGGGCCTGTGTGGCATAGTGTGGGCCTGTGTGGCATAGTGTGGCATAGTGTGGGCCTGTGTGGCATAGTGTGGCATAGTGTGGGCCTGTGTGGCATAGTGTGGGCCTGTGTGGCATAGTGTGGCATAGTGTGGCATAGTGTGGCATAGTGTGGGCCTGTGTGGCATAGTGTGAGCCTGTGTGGCATAGTGTGGCATAGTGTGGGCCTGTGTGGCATAGTGTGGGCCTGTGTGGCATAGTGTGGCATAGTGTGGGCCTGTGTGGCATAGTGTGGCATAGTGTGGGCCTGTGTGGCATAGTGTGGCATAGTGTGGGCCTGTGTGGCATAGTGTGGCATAGTGTGGGCCTGTGTGGCATAGTGTGGCATAGTGTGGCATAGTGTGGGCCTGTGTGGCATAGTGTGGCATAGTGTGGGCCTGTGTGGCATAGTGTGGCATAGTGTGGGCCTGTGTGGCATAGTGTGGCATAGTGTGGGCCTGTGTGGCATAGTGTGGGCCTGTGTGGAAACATTTTTCACATACGGTACCAGTCAAAAGTTTGGACACACCTACTCATTACAGGGTTTTTCTTCATTTTTTCCTATTTTCTACATTGTAGAATAATAGTGAAGACATCAAAACTATGAAATAGCACATACATTAATTAGAGTTAACTGGCTCTCATGAGGACCCCCACAGGAAAAGGAAGACCCAGAGTTACCTCTGCTGCAGAGGATCAGTTAATTAGAGTTAACTGGCTCTCATGAGGACCGCCACAAGAAAAGGAAGACCCAGAGTTACCTCTGCTGCAGAGGATCAGTTAATTAGAGTTAACTGGCTCTCATGAGGACTGCCACAGGAAAAGGAAGACCCAGAGTTACCTCTGCTGCAGAGGATAAATTCATTAGAGTTACCAGCCTCAGAAAATGCAGCCCAAATAAATGCTTCACAGAGTTCAAGTAACAGGCACATCTCAGCATCAACTTTTCAGAGAAGATTGGATGAATCAGGCCTTCACCGTCGAATTTCTGACTGGTAGTGTATTTTCTGACTTCATTGAACAGAGAGAGAGAGAGGATGACAGTGGGGAAAGACAGATGTTTTGTCAAAGGGCAGTAGGCTGATTCAAACCTTTGCAGAAACCATATACATGTGCTCCTGGAGGCTGAGGCTATACTGCTAGACCAGGGAGGTCACAGATTCATTAAACTTCTGAGGTCATCATGTTGTCCTTCAAGTCAACACCCCTCCCATACCATTACCCAGAAGATTCCCATAAGAGCTGCTGTGTGCTGGGACTTCCATAGTAGATTGCTGACAAAGAGAGTGGTGAAACAGAATTCCTTTGAAATACTTGGCATTACTGACAATAACAACAGAATAGTATTTCAGTATTTGTCATTTTTGACAATAACACAGAATAATATTTCAGTATTTGTCATTGCTGGCAATAATAACACAGAATACAATTTCCGTATTTGTCATTGTTGGCAGTTGGTTTGTCTGTCTGTTGTTTTATGATCTAGGTTTCACAGAGGTTCAACAACATTATCCTCTCCCTTACAGGTAAATCCTAACACGCATACACACCTACGCATAGACAGTAGACAGATACTCAAATGCACGCACCCACACTGTAGTGAGGTGCGTACTGGCGGTAGAGAAGTCAGGCGTTTAATATCCATAAACCACCGTCAACAGAACAATACAATAAATGGGTCAATCAAACCCCGGTAAATACCAGCATAACGTGCACAAGCACTACAAGAAATCAATTACGGACAAGGACATGGGGGGGAACAGAGGGTTAAATACACAACATGTAATTGATGGAATTGGAACCAGGTGTGATGGAAGACAAGACAAAACCAATGGAAAATGAAAAGTGGATCAGCGATGGCTAGAAGTTCGGTGACTTCGACCGCCGAATGTCACCCGAACATGGAGAGGGACCAACTTCGGCGGAACACACACACACACACACACACACACACACACACACACACACACACACACACACACACACACACACACACACACACACACACACACACACACACACACACACACACGCACAAACAAACAAACACACAGGCTTTGTAGGCTGGTAGCTAGCAAAGGAATTCCCCAACTGTCACCAGCCAGCCTATCACAGCACATATACACAGACACACATATGCACGCAGACGCCAGTCGGCCTCTCTTAGTTCACGTTCACTCACACCTCCCAGCAGATAAATGTTATATCCACTATAAAGCTTTCGTCTGTCCATAAACAGGCACTTACTTTCACCTGGCTCTGCACAATGTCCCTGTCTCACAGGCCTGTCACAGAGCCACAGTACTGAACCAGAGGGATGGAGGGAGTGAACGTTAGAGTTAGTGCTACAGGTGTCACTACAGACCAGGGGGGCTTTACTTGGCTAGCGACTCCTTGTGGCGACCCGGACACCTGCAGGCTGACCTCGGTCGATAGTTGAATGGTGTTTCCTCCAGCACATTGGTGCGGCTGGCCGATAAAAATAATTTTATACTACGGTCACCATCTTCTCAGTCAAATCTGTGCACTTTGCCTTTCTCTACACCTGGGGTTGTTAAGCTTTTTCAGCTCCAGACCCAAATGAGAAATTGACCATCCTCTCGTGATCCAAATCTAACAACCCAAATTAAGAAGAACTAGTGTGCGATGATAACTCGCGAACCCACCTCTCACATGCCCAGGGCCCACTTTGTATCCTGACCCATAATTAAATAAACCCTACACACTAAATGACACAGGAACACACACCTGTTTCAGACAGGAAACATGGGGGTGTACATTGAATGCCTGAGCAGTGCTGAATACTGTAAGACTATGCTGTGTGTATCAAGGCTAAAACGGGGATATGTACTGGCTAGCAGACACTCACCCTTCATTGTGGGAGATGGTTCTGAAGCAGTCAGCGAGACTCTTGTAGCTGTGTGGATCACTGGTGCCTCTCTGAATCTGAACCTGGACAGAAGGTACGTCTTATTAGAACAAACACATTATACACTACAAACCTCTAACACAGCTATGGTAAATCTAGGGATTTCTGTTAAACACATGGAAAAAATGTTGTACACATAAGCAAACCGTTTTCTTTCATCCCAATGAGGATATGTTATCCCAATGAGGATATGTTATCCCAATGAGGGTATGTTATCCCAATGAGGGTATGTTATCCCAATGAGGATATGTTATCCCAATGAGGATATGTTATCCCAATGAGGGTATGTTATCCCAATGAGGGTATGTTATCCCAATGAGGATATGTTATCCCAATGAGGGTATGTTATCCCAATGAGGGTATGTTATCCCAATGAGGATATGTTATCCCAATGAGGATATGTTATCCCAATGAGGATATGTTATCCCAATGAGGATATGTTATCCCAATGAGGGTATGTTATCCCAATGAGGGTATGTTATCCCAATGAGGGTATGTTATCCCAATGAGGATATGTTATCCCAATGAGGGTATGTTATCCCAATGAGGGTATGTTATCCCAATGAGGATATGTTATCCCAATGAGGATATGTTATCCCAATGAGGGTATGTTATCCCAATGAGGATATGTTATCCCAATGAGGATATGTTATCCAAATGAGGATAAGTAATCTCAAATGAGGATATGTTATCTAAATGAGGATAATTTATCCCAATGAGGATATGGCTGTTCTTTGAGAAACTCTCATCTTGTAACGTTGACTACAGGCATGTGGTACATTCAATTTAAAGGGACATCATCATTGTGTAAATGTAATCATATTACCCATTTCCTCCTCCTCCCCCTCTCCTTCCCTCTTCCTCCCTGCCTAACCTGAGGTCTCTCCAGCCCAGAGCCAGAAGTCTAACATTTACTTAACCCAGACAGTTTCCAATTAGCTCCCAAACTCCCCAGGACCAGGCTTTATGTAGCTAGCGCTGAACTCTGCTAACACACTAGTAGGAAGCATTGTAACAGCTCCTGGGTTACGTGTAAATGTTTTAATATGATAGAAGCATTTGATGGGATGTTGTGTTGTACTAAACATGCTGCTAACCTTTCATAAAGATGCCTGTGTAAATGGTTTACATGATACAACTGGTGGAGGTGAGAGGATATAGAGGGGTTCTGGTAAGGGGGTGGCTGATGGTAAGGGGGTGGCTGATGGTAAGGGGATGGCTGATGGTAAGGGGATGGCTGATGGTAAGGGGGTGGCTGATGGTAAGGGGATGGCTGATGGTAAGGGGGTGGCTGATGGCAAGGGGATGGCTGATGGTAAGGGGATGGCTGATGGTAAGGGGATGGCTGATGGTAAGGGGGTGGCTGATGGTAAGGGGGTGGCTGATGGTAAGGGGGTGGCTGATGGTAAGGGGGTGGCTGATGGTAAGGGGATGGCTGATGGTAAGGGGGTGGCTGATGGTAAGGGGGTGGCTGATGGTAAGGGGATGGCTGGTGGTAAGGGGGTGGCTGATGGTAAGGGGATGGCTGATGGTAAGGGGGTGGCTGATGGTAAGGGGGTGGCTGATGGTAAGGGGGTGGCTGATGGTAAGGGGATGGCTGGTGGTAAGGGGGTGGCTGATGGTAAGGGGATGGCTGATGGTAAGGGGGTGGCTGATGGTAAGGGGGTGGCTGATGGTAAGGGGGTGGCTGATGGTAAGGGGGTGGCTGATGGTAAGGGGGTGGCTGATGGTAAGGGGATGGCTGATGGTAAGGGGGTGGCTGATGGTAAGGGGATGGCTGATGGTAAGGGGATGGCTGATGGTAAGGGGATGGCTGATGGTAAGGGGGTGGCTGATGGTAAGGGGGTGGCTGATGGTAAGGGGGTGGCTGATGGTAAGTGGGTGTCTGAGGCTGACAGAGCATTGGCGAGTTTGGGCGTGAGAGCTGAGAACAGAAGTAGTTTGAGGGCCATGAAACCTGGGTTATTGGTGAGAGGATGGTTAGGAAGGGTTATGCATTTGGGGAAGAGAAGGTTGGGATGCTTTAAAGGGATTTGAAAAGGATGGTGCAGCAAACACAATCACCAATCAATAAGTTTAAAAAAAAGCATCCCGGAACATTTCAACGAACAAACAGACAACTGGAAGACACAGGAAAGAAATAGACAAGGGACAGAAGAGGGGCCAGTGACGGAGATAGAAGAGTCTGGGACAGAAAGAGGAAAGGGACGGGACAAGGAGAGAGAAGAAGAGAAAGATTCTCTCCTCATATGGCTCTGACTGGCAGGTCATCAGGTCAGCAGTTAGTTGTCCAGGCGGGTGCCTGATGGGGCCATAAAGGGCCCTTGGTCCTAACGGGGAGGACGGGAAGGGGGTGAGGTTCAGTAGGATGAGGAGAGAGGGATGAGGGGGAGAAGAGGGGAGGGATGGGGCAGGGGAGGAAGAGGAGGTAGGAGGTAGGAGAAGGGGGAGAGGAGAGTGAGGTTTAGTGGCGTGAAAGGCCTTTTATATCGCCAACACATCTTACAGGGGGTGTCCTCAAAATCCTATTTGGTGAATTCCCCAATAGCTTGTAACCCGTGGCTGAGTCCCAGTTAAAACAGAGTAATAAAGAGACGTCCAACACCATATTAAAGACAAGAAGAAAAGAAAAGAAGAAGTGGAAGAAAAGGGGGACTATGAGAGGGAGGAAGGGGGTGTTGGAGGGGGGTAAGGGGGAATTGGGGTGCTGTAGGGTGGGGACACAGACCCGGAAGATTTAAGACCAGTGGGACTTGTAAACAAATTCAAATGGAGCTTAATTAAAGGCATATGAGTCCAGGGTCAAGTCTTGAAGGGGTCCTGTCCTTTAGTAGCCGCCAGTCTCTCTCTCTCTCTCTTCCCCCCCCCCCCCCTCTCTCTCTCTCTCTCTCTCTCTCTCTCTCTCTCTCTCTCTCTCTCTCACTCTCACTCTCTCTCTCTCACGCTCTCTCAACTCAATTCATAGGGCTTTATTGGCATGGGAAACATATGTTTACATTGCCAAAGCAAATGGAGTAGACAATAAACAAAAAGGGAAATAAACAAGGCAAACGTTATTAAATATTACACTCACAAATGTTTTAAAAGACCATTCAAATGATATATTATTGGCTATGTAAAGTGTTGTTACAATGTGCACGTTAAAAAAAATAAACAGATAAATATAGGTTGTATTTACAATGCTGTTCGTGTTCCACTGGTTTCTCTTGGCAACAGACCACAAATCTTGCTGCTGTGTCTCTCTCTCTTGGCCAGTTCGGCTCAGTGTCGGGGGGGGGGGGGCAGACAGACAGAGAGTGAGAGAGGTGGAGTGGGGGAGACATACACAGAGAGACAGAGGTGGAGTGAGAGAGAGGTGGAGCATGAGAGAGAGAGAAAGAGAGAGAGGGAGATGGACAAAGATGGAGAGAGGTAACGGGTGGAGGTGGCAGTGCAGCAGGGCCATGATCCGGTCTCAGCTCCCTGACCCCACTACTGACCCTGGGGTCACCTCATTTCCTCATGGCCCTTCTCTACCCTGCCATAAAATACAGAACCAAACAGCTAGGCCCAGGGAGAGAGAGATAATGGGGAGGACGACCAGAGAGAGGAGGCCATGGCCCTGGAGGAAAAGAAAGCCTGAAACTTGGAGTGGAGAGGAGGATGAGGAGGACGAGAGAGAAGCCTCAAGTCTCTGGTGGAGGAGTAGGAGGAGGAGGAGAGGAGGCCCGCGGTCCTGGAGGAATAGGAAGCATCAGGCCTTAGGGGTCTTGGTGTTACTACTGTCTTGCTACTAGACTAGTGTTGACTTGCCTTTCACAATTAATGTGATGAGGAGCTGAAATAGAACATACTGATTATGATGATCAAAATTTTCCCTGAATGAGAATATCCAGTTTGGCAAGGCAGGGCTTCTGTAGAGAAGACAAGGAGAATCAAGTGTTAATGTGAGGCAGACGAACACTGGCTCCTTGGAGCCAGCAGCATCCATCCTGCCGTTGTAAACTCAGCTAGACAGACAGGCGGACCGACAGACAGGCAGAAAGGACAGGAACCAGAGGAAAGCCCAGGGGCTTCTTTGAAACATCCCACTCTAAGCATCCCTCTCTCCCCGGGCCCGAACCGGATGAGATATACTCTGAGGTGATGAGATGTGTGAGTTCATTCACTGTCACTTCCCCACTCCACTCCCCTGCTTCGACAGTTGTGAACACTCCACCACCAAGGATCCCCCCGACACATTCTCTGTGGCCTTGGCCCAGCTTTACAGGCCCTAGGAGATGCACCATGAGGCCAACCAGGAGAGGGGGTGAGGGAGGTGAGAGGGGTGAAGGGCAGGTTGTTGATTCTGTTAGCCCAGAGATTGGAGACTAGCACTCAGGGGTAAATAAGTCTCTCCCTCTCCAGCCCAACCACCTGACCTCAACCTCCTCCCTTTAAAAGACACAGATCCTAGACCCTATGCTGCCACATGTAACCGATGTGAAATGGTTAGCTAGTTAGTGGTGATGCGCGCTAATAGCGTTTCAATCGGTGACGTCACTTTCTCTGAGACCTTGAAGTAGTGGTTCCCCTTGCTCTGCAAGGGCCGTGGCTTTTGTGGAGCAATGGGTAACGATGCTTCGTGGGTGTCAGTCGTCTATGCGTGCAGAGGGTCCCTGGTTCGAGCCCGGGTAGGGCTATCGTCTATGCGTGCAGAGGGTCCCTGGTTCGAGCCCGGGTAGGGCTGTCATCTATGCGTGCAGAGGGTCCCTGGTTCGAGCCCGGGTAGGGCTGAGGGGACGGACTAAAGTTAAACTGCTACACATACAAATGGCACCCTAGTCCCATTATAGTGGACTATACTGAACAAAAATATACATAAGGTGTTGGTCCCATGTTTCATGAGCTGAAATAAAAGATCCTGAAATGAGCTGAAATGATCCATACACACAAAAATATTATTTCTCTCAAATGTTGTGTACAAATTTGTTTACATCCCTGTTAGTGAGCATTTATCTTTAGTCAAGATAATCCATCCACTTGACAGGTGTGGCATGTCAAGAAGCTGATTAAACAGCATGATCATTACACAGGTGCACCTTGTGCAGGGGACAATAAAAGACCACTCTAAAATGTGAATTTCAAATCAAATCAAATTTTATTTGTCACATACACATGGTTAGCAGATGTTAATGCGAGTGTAGCGAAATGCTTGTGCTTCTAGTTCCGACCATGCAGTAATATCTAACAAGTAATCTAACAATTTCACAACAACTACCTTATACACACAAGTGTAAAGGAATGAATAAGAATATGTACATAAAGATATATGAATGAGCGATGGCCGAACGGCATAGTCAAGATGCAGTAGATGGTATAGAGTACAGTATATACATATGTGGTGAGTAATGTAGGGTATGTAAACATTATATAAAGTGGCATTGTTTAAAGTGGCTAGTGATACATTTATTACATCCATTTTTCTTTATTTTTGTCACACAACACAATGCCACAGATGTGTCAAGTTTTGAGAGTGCGTGAAACTGGCATATCTGACTGCAGGAATGTCCAACGGAAGTTTCTCTACCATAAGCCGCCTCCAACGTCATTTTAGAGTTTTTTTTTTACAGTTGGTCCAACTGGCCTCACAAACGCAGACCCCGTGTAACCATGCCACCCCGGACCTCCAAATCTGTCTTTTTTACCTGCGGGATCGTCTGTAACCAGCCACCCGGATAGCTGATGAAACTGTGGGTTTGCACAACCGAAGAATTTCTGCACAAACTGTCAGAAACCATCTCAGGGAAGTTAAATCTATGTGCTCGTCGTCTTCATCTGGTTCTTGACCTGACTGCAGTTCGGCGTCGTAACCAACTTTAGTGGGCAATTGCTCACCTTTGATGGCCACTGGCACGCTGAAGAAGTTTGCTCTTCACAGTTGAATCCCGGTTTCAACTGTACCAGGCAGATGGCAGACAACGTGTATGGCAACACGTGGGCGAGCTGTTTGCTGACGTCAACGTTGTGAACAGAGTGCCCCATGGTGGCGGTGGGGTTATGGTATGGGCAGGCATAAATTACGAGTGGGGTACAGTGCGGTACAACGACCCCTGGCTTTGTGGTTTTATAGACCGGAGCAGCAGCAGCAGGGCCAAACAGAGCACCAGGGACCAGAGGCCAGGGGCAGTGTCCCCCAACAGACCCCAGAGGTAATGGCGTCCTGGGCTCAGGGACCAACATACACGCACACATTCAATAATGATGGTTTTAAAGAAGTGCCGATGGGAAAGGGGCAGGGGTTATTGAGTTGATCAAAAGGCAAGAGGTTTGATGGGCCTGCTTTAAAAGGAGTCTTTTAAAATTGGCCTTGTTAAATTGTGTTGGGTATTCCCTGTGTGACAGGAGAGGAGAGGAGAGGAGAGAGAGGAGGGAGGAGAGGATAGGGGAGGAAGAGAGTAGAAGAGGAGAGGAGGGGAGGGGAGGGAAGGGAGGGGAGGGAGGAGAGGATAGGAGAGGAAGAGAGGAGAAGAGGAGAGGAGGGGAAGGAGGGGAGGGATGAGAGTGGAGGAGAGGAAAGAAGGCAGTCTCTCCCACAAATGACATTTAACACTTTAAACCCCTTCTATCCAAAATGTCATTGTAAATACTAAATACTATGGAATTATTATGTAAATATTTCCAGAGCCCTCAAATAAATCTGTTGTGATATTTAGTACGTCTACGATTAGAAAATACCTCATGTGTTCCATCGTAAATGTTTTAATAGCTTAGTGTCAGATTCTGATTGTTTGTTGGTATCTATGTCGACAGGTCACTATAGAGCGAGTCCCAGTCGGTTTGCTTTCACCTTCCTGCATGATAGAGCGTAAAGCGCCCTGACAGTAAGCAGGGAAAATACAAAAGACGTGGAAAAACAGTATATGAGTGGTGGAGAGAGAGTGATGGAAAGAGAGAGAGAGAGCGAGAGTGATGGAAAGAGAGAGAGAGAGAGAGAGAGAGAGAGAGAGAGAGAGAGAGAGAGGAAGGAGTTGGGCTCCGTTAGTTATTCCTCATCTGAGATCTGAAGTGCATAAGAGATTCCAGAAGGCAGCATTAAAAGGAAATCATTTTTTTACAGCCAGACAGTTAATTTTAATGAGAGACATCATAAAGATGGCAGAAGTCCCTAACATCGAACCCAAATGATACAACATGGAAATCAGAGGGTAGGCCAGCATCCAATCAGAGCCCCAGTTAGGGAGGACCAATCGCTCGTCAGAGCAAAGAGGGCGAGAGCAAAACAAAATGGTTCCTCTCTAACATCCGCCAAGAGACTGCTCGGATAAATCACAACATCATCAATGTTACTGTATTGACCAAAGAACTTAGTGTAATGCTAGTTAACGACACAAATACACACACATATATCTATCTATAAAGGATGTACAGTATGCTATATTTAAATGGATTACAGCCTTACCTTCTTATATCAGTGTTTGTAAAGTTTGAGGAAAATTCCACACTTTAAAGTGAAAGGTGAAAAAAGTAGACAGTAAACTGTTATTATTAATGTGTGGATAACTTTATCTACTTCTATGTATTGATCAATTTTTCATTCTTTATGCGGTGGGCACTGCACAGAACACTGGAAGAATTATCACTGTGTGGCAGTATCTCTGTGAATCATTGTAATGTTTGTTTATGTGTCAATAAATCCTGTAAGGGATGGGTTGCCAACTGGCAATTTGACATGAAAATAAAATGTAATTCATTCATCAGTGAAGAGAGGGGGAGGAGGCAGGGAGGAGAGGAAGAGGAGGAGAGGAGGATGGGCGAAGTGAGGCAGGAGGGATGCCAATAAAGCCAACCCCTTGGAGGGAAAGAGATAAAGAAGAGGGAGAAGATGAGAGATGGGGGGGAGGAGAGGAAGAGAAGAGAGAAGGAGAAGGGAAGTGATAAACTCTTGGCGCTTGTGACCCGACAGGACTGTAGGGTTTGGTCTGGGCCAGGCCAGGTTGGGTTTCACCTGCACCACAGGCCCACTGGACCAGAGATACAGAAAGAGACAGAGACAGAGAGAGCGAGATAGTGAGAGTGTGTCTGTGTGTGAGCGTCCATGCCTGCACGTGTGTGTGTGTGTGTGTGTGTGTGTGTGTGTGTGTGTGTGTGTGTGTGTGTCTAACCCTGAACCAGTTTATGAAGCCGTCAATGTGGCAGGCAGGCCGGTCGGCAGACAGCAGCACATGGAGGAAGGTAGGCTGTTACATGACATGGCTACTACCCCGTCTCCTACTGGCCCTTACCCTGTCTCCTACTGGTCCTAACCCTGTTTCCTACTGGCCCTAACCCTGTCTCCTACTGGCCCTTACCCTGTCTCCTACTGGCTCTAACCCTGTCTCCTACTGGCCCTACCCCTGTCTCCTACTGGTCCTAACCCTGCCTCCTACTGGCCCTAACCGTGTCTCCTACTGGCCCTTACCCTGTCTCCTACTGGCCCTAACCCTGTATCCTACTGGCCCTAACCCTGTATCCTACTGGCCCTAACCCTGTCTCCTACTGGCCCTAACCCTGTATCCTACTGGCCCTAACCCTGTCTCCTAATGGCCATAACCCTGTCTCCTACTGGCCCTAACCCTGTCTCCTACTGGCCCTAACCCTGTCTTCTACTGGTCCTAACCCTGTCTCCTACTGGCCCTAACCCTGTCCCCTACTGGCACTAACCCTGTCTCCTACTGGTCCTAACCCTGTCTCCTACTGGTCCTAACCCTGTCTCCTACTGGTCCTAACCCTGTCTCCTACTGGCCCTAACCCTGACTCCTACTGGCCCTAACCCTGTCTCCTACTGGTCCTAACCCTGTCTCCTACTGGTCCTAACCCTGTCTCCTACTGGCCCTAACCCTGTCTCCTACTGGCCCTAACCCTGTCTCCTACTGGGCATAACCCTGTCTCCTACTGGCCCTAACCCTGTCTCCTACTGGTCCTAACCCTGTCTCCTACGGGTCCTAACCCTGTCTCCTACTGGCCCTAACCCTGTCTCCTACTGGCCCTAACCCCTGGCCCTAACCCTGTCTCCTACTGGTCCTAACCCTGTCTCCTACTGGTCCTAACCCTGTCTCCTACGGGTCCTAACCCTGTCTCCTACTGGCCCTAACCCTGTCTCCTACTGGCCCTAACCCCTGGCCCTAACCCTGTCTCCTACTGGTCCTAACCCTGTCTCCTACTGGTCCTAACCCTGTCTCCTACTGGTCCTAACACTGTCTCCTACTGGTCCTAACTCTGTCTCCCAACTGGTCCTAACCCTGTCTCCTACTGGTCCTACCCCTGTCTGCTACTGGCCCTAACCCTGTCTCCTACTGGCCCTAACCCTGTCTCCTACTGGCCCTTACCCTGTCTCCTACTGGTCCTAACCCTGTCTCCTACTGGCCCTAACCCTGTCTCCTACTGGCCCTAACCCTGTCTCCTACTGGTCCTAACCCTGTCTCCTACTGGCCCTAACCCTGTCTCCTACTGGCCCTAACCCTGTCTCCTACTGGTCCTAACCCTGTCTCCTACTGGTCCTAACACTGTCTCCTACTGGTCCTAACTCTGTCTCCCAACTGGTTCGAACCCTGTCTCCTACTGGTCCTACCCCTGTCTGCTACTGGACCTAACCCTGTCTCCTACTGGTCCTAACACTGTCTCCAACTGGTCCTAACTCTGTCTCCCAACTGGTCCTAACCCTGTCTCCTACTGGTCCTACCCCTGTCAGCTACTGGTCCTAACCCTGTTTCCTACTGGTCCTACCCCTGTCTGCTACTGGTCCTAACCCTGTCTGCTACTGGTCCTAACCCTGTCTCCTACTGGTCCTAACCCTGTCTCCTACTGGTCCTAACCCTGTCTCCTACGGGTCCTAACCCTGTCTCCTACTGGTCCTAACCCTGTCTCCTACTGGTCCTACCCCTGTCTGCTACTGGTCCTAACCCTGTCTCCTACTGGTCCTACCCCTGTCTGCTACTGGCCCTTACCCCTGTCTCCTACTGGTCCTAACCCTGTCTCCTACTGGTCCTAACCCTGTCTCCTACTGGTCCTAACCCTGTCTCCTACTGGTCCTAACCCTGTCTGCTACTGGTCCTAACCCTGTCTGCTACTGGCCCTAACCCTGTCTCCTACTGGTCCTAACCCTGTCTCCTACTGGTCCTAACCCTGTCTCCTACTGGTCCTAACCCTGTCTCCTACTGGTCCTAACCCTGTCTCCTACTGGTCCTACCCCTGTCTGCTACTGGCCCTAACCCTGTCTCCTACTGGTCCTACCCCTGTCTGCTACTGGCCCTAACCCTGTCTCCTACTGGTCCTAACACTGTCTCCTACTGGTCCTAACCCTGTCTCCTACTGGTCCTACCCCTGTCTGCTACTGGCCCTAAGCCTGTGTGTGTGTTCAGATAAACATGACTTGTGTGGTTCCCCACCGTGAAGCTACCTCTCTCTGTCCCTGGGAACCAGATGTCTCCTTCTCATATACTGGGACCCCTCAGCTGCGTGTGTGTGTGTGTCTGTGATAGAAGGGTCAACTTTACTAGTAGTAGTAATAGAAGTAGCAGTAGCAGCAGCAGAAGCAGTAGTAGTAGTAGTAGTAGTAGTAGTAGTAGTAGAAGTAGTAGTATCAGTAGTACTAGTAGTACTAGTAGTAGTAGTAGTAGTAGTAGTAGTAGTTGTAGTAGTAGTGGTAGTAGTAGCCTAGCAGCAGTATCAGTAGTACTAGTAGTAGTATCCTAGTAGTAGTAGTAGTAGTAATAGTAGTAGTAGTAGCAGCAGTAGTAGTAGTAGTAGTAGTAGTAGTAGTAGTAGCAGCAGTAGTAGTAGTACTAGTAGCAGTAGTAGTAGCCTAGTGGAAGTAGTAGTAGTAGTAGTAGTAGTAGTAGTAGTAGTAGTAGTAGCAGTAGTAGTAGTAGTACTAGTAGTAGTAGTAGCAGTAGCAGTAGTAGTAGTAGCAGCAGTAGTAGTAGTAGCAGTAGTAGTAGTAGTAGTAGTAGTCTAGTAGTAGTAGTAGTAGTAGTTTAGTAGTAGTAGTAGTAGTAGTAGTAGTAGTAGTAGTAGTAGTAGTAGTAGTCTAGTATAGTAGTAGTAGTAGTAGTAGTAGTAGTAGTAGTATCCGAGTAATAGTAGAAGTAGAAGTATTCGTTGAAGTAGAAGTATTAGTAGTAGTAGTAGTAGTAGTAGTCGTGGTAGTAGTAGCGGTTGTTGTAGTTGTAGTAGTATTTTTAGTGGTAGTAGTAGTTGTTCTAGTAGTAGTAGTAGTAGTAGTAGTAGTAGTTTTAGCAGTAATAGTAGTTGTAGTAGTAGTAGTAGTAGTTTTAGCAGTAGTAGTAGTTGTGGTAGTAGTAGTAGTAGTAGTAGTAGTTTTAGCAGTAGTAGTAGTTGTAGTAGTAGTAATAGTAGAAGTAGTAGTAGTTGTAGTAGTAGTAGTAGTAGTTTTAGCAGTAGTAGTAGTTGTGGTAGTAGTAGTAGTAGTAGTAGTAGTAGTAGTAGTTTTAGCAGTAGTAGTAGTTGTAGTAGTAGTAATAGTAGCAGTAGTAGTAGTTGTAGTAGTAGTAGTAGTAGTAATTTTAGCAGTAGTAGTAGTTGTCGTAGTAGTAGTAGTAGTAGTAGTTGAGGTAGTAGTAGTAGTAGTAGTAGAGGAATATGTTGATAAAGAGCTTCAGTGGTGTCCATGAATTGAACTTTTTGAATCAAAGTCAACGGAAAGAGCAGAAACACATATCTGAGCTGAAAAACCACCATGCTTCTGATTTGCTTAACTTGCTGAAACTCTTCAAAAGAACTGGAATGTACAGGTTGAGCTAGAGGAGAAGACCGAGGCCAGAGAGAAACAGCTGAGCACAAGCCAGGAGAGCTCAGGACATCTAGGGACAGCCCAGGACATTCTAGCCCAAAGGACAGGATAGTATGCACCACTTTGAAGTGAGGAAATGCTGCAGAGATTTGGAGACTCATCTGACAGCGGGCGATTTGCCGGTAACACACCCACACACCACACACACACACCTAACATACATCACACATACACAGACAGACACACGCACACTTTCCAGATAGAAGGAAAGTACCCCGAGTGTTACCTTGGTGAAACCTGAGTACCCTGAGTGTTACCTTGGTGAAACCTGAGTATTCTGAGAGTTTCCTTGATGAAACCTGAGAACTCTGAGAGTTTCCTTGGTCCTTAGTGAGAACTGAGTGCCCTGAGTATTTCCTTGGTGAGAACTGAGCCTGTACATTATACTGTATATTATGACACTGTGACAACCGCAGGCCACGTATATCCTATGCCCTGCCAGGCCCACTCATGGCTGCACCCCAGCCTAGTCATGTGAAATCCATAGATTAGGGCCCAATTAATTCACTTCAATTAATTGATTTCCTTCTATGAAAAAGGAGGGAGAGGGAGGAGGGAGAGGGGGGGGGGATAGGAGGGAGAGGGGGAGAGGGTGAAGGAGGGAGGTGGTACGAGGGGGAGCAGGAGGTAGGAGGGAGTGAGGATGAGGGGGAGGGAGAGGGGGAGAGGAGGGAGGGGACAGGAGGGAGAGGGGGAGAGGGGGGAGGATGAGGGGGAGGAGGGAGAGGTGGGAGGAGGGAGGGGATAGGAGGGAGAGGGGGAGAGGGGGAAGGATGGAGGGGGAGGAGGGAGAGGGGGAGGAGGGAAGTGGTACGAGGGGGAGGAGGAGGTAGGAGGGAGTGAGGGTGAGGGGGAGGGAGAGGGGGAGAGGGGGGAGGATGGAGGGGGAGGAGGGAGGTGGTACGAGGGGGAGGAGGAGGTAGGAGGGAGTGAGGGTGAAGGGGAGTGAGAGGGGGAGAGGGGGAGGGATGGAGGGGGAGGAGGGAGAGGGGGGAGGAGGGAGGTGGTACGAGGGGGAGGAGGAGGTAGGAGGGAGTGAGGGTGAGGGGGAGGGAGAGGGGGAGAGGAGGGAGGAGGTAGGAGGGAGAGGGTGAAGGAGGGAGGTGGTACGAGGGGGAGGAGGAGGTAGGAGGGAGTGAGGGGGAGGGGGAGGGAGAGGGGGAGAGGATGGAGGGTGTAGGAGGGAGAGAGAGGGGGAGAGAAGAAGCTCTAGACTATTCACGAACACACAAAGGACGAATACCAGCACACACATGAACACACACTGCCATTATCTACTGGGCTGGACATCATCTGTCGAAGCCTCTCATCAAAGATCACTTTCCAGCCCCCAAGCAGAGACACACTTCCATCCATTCTGGGATCCAATGGAGGCTGGGTTGTCATGGATACTGCCCCGAGGCAAGTGCAGGGGAAGCCCCAGATTTTTCTAATCATATCACAACCGGCCGTGATTGGGAGTACCAGAGGGTGACGCACAATTGGCCCAGCATCGGCGGGGTTTGGCCAGAGTAGGCTGTCATTGTAAATAATAATTTGTTCTTAACTGACTTGCCTAGTTAAATAAAGGTTAAATAAAAAAACAAAAAAATAAAAATCCTGTGCTAAACTTTATCCCTCAGTTTAGGATTAACACTAATGCACAAATACACATGCAACCAACATTCTATATCTGCTACGCCACCAATGTTAAGCAGTAATATGAACACATTAATTCCTCTTGCTTCTAGCTTAACATTTTATTTCCAACTGTGATGGTTTGTATAAACTTTGCTGTCTGCTGGCCGACCTCAGAAACAATGTTTAACTTCTGACATGCGATATCGCCCCTGTACAGCAAATGCGCTGCACGGACGAGACATCAATTTTTATGATCCAAGCGAAATCATGCAACAATATTATTATCATGGATATATCCAATTAAATGTCAATAGAAAAGCTATGAAAGCAGATGAAAATAGAGCGTTTGCTGCACTTCCAGCTGTAGAGCTTGTGGCTCCAGTTGGCTAGCTACTGTAAATCAGAAGATGTTAGCAGGCCTGAATAGAACCTTGTTTTTGTTAGCCATAGCATGAAAATATTTCGTTTTTTTTATGTCAGGTTTTTGTGCAGAATGATTTCTGGGGCTAGCCCTGAAAAGGTGGTGCTAGCCCTGAATCCAGACCAGGGCCAACTAGCCCTGGGCTAAGGTTGGTGCTAGCCTATTTTAGAATGTGCAAGTGTGAACACAAATCTCCCTTAGTCCAGAGCTAAGGAGGCTCTTAGCCCCGGGCTAAGGTGCAATGTGAACATGCCTTTAGACGGTTTTTACTCTGGTTCTGTTAGGTGAAACAGTGAGTGGGGGGAGCTGAACTATTGTCAGTCAAAATGCAGGGGGAGGGGCCAAACCACAGAGAGCGCTAGGCCTGCAATTCATGTCACAGGAAGTGGGATGGGGGCGTGTCAGTCAAAACACAGGGGGAGGAGCCAGAGAGCGCTAGGCCTGCTGCTTATGTCACAGGAAGTGAGGTGAGGGTGTGTCTGTCAAAACACAGCAGGAGGAGTCAAGCCAGAGAGTGCTAGGCCTGCACTTCAGCAACTCGCCCAAGCCTTACCCATTTCTCCTTCTCCCAAATCCAGCCAGCTGATATTCTGAAAGAGCTGCAAAATCTGGACCCTACAAATCAGCCGGGCAAGACAATCTGGACCCTTTCTTTCTAAAATTATCTGCAGAAACTGTTGCAACCCCTATTACTAGACTGTTCAACCTCTCTTTCGTGTCGTCTGAGATTCCCCACGATTGGTAAGCAGCTACGGTCACCCCACTCTTCAAAGGGGGGGACACTCTTGACCCAAACTGCTACAGACCTACAGTATATCTATCCTACCGTCCCTACTGTGAAACATGGTGGTGGCAGCAGCATCATGCTCTAGGGATGCTTTTCAGCGGCAGGGACTGGGAGACTAGTCATGTTAGATGAAATGGATGAAATGATGAATGTAGCAAAGTACACAGAGATCCTGCTCCAGAGCGCTGAGGACCTCAGACTGGGGTGAAGGTTAATCTTCCATCAGGACAATGACCCTAAACACACAGCCAAGATAATGGAAGAATAGCTTCGGGACAAGTCTCAATGTCCTTGAGTGGCCCAGCCAGAGCCCGGAATTGAACCCGATCGACCATCTCTGGAGAGACCTGAAAATAGTTGTGCAGCGACGCTCCCCATCCAACCTGACAGAGCTTGAGAGGATCTTGACCTTTAAGTCTTTACTGAAGACTCATCTCTTCAGTAGGTCCTATGATTGAGTGTAGTCTGGCCCTGGGGTGTGAAGGTGAACGGAAAGGCACTGGAGTGATGAACTGTCCTTGCTGTCTCTGCCTGGCCTGTTCCCTTCTTTCCACTGGGATTCTCTGCCTCTAACCCTATTGCGGGGGCTGAGTCACTGGCTTACTGGTGCTCTTCCATGCCGTCCCTAGGAGGGGTGCGTCACTTGAGTGGGATAAGTCAGTGAGGTGATCTTCCTGTTGGGGTTGGCGCCCCCCTCGGGTTCGTGCCGTGGGGGTGATCTTCATGGGCTGTACTCGGCCTTGTCTCAGGGTAGTAAGTTGGTGGTTAAAGATAACCCTCTAGTGGTGTGGGGGCTGTCCTTTGGCAAAGTGGGTGGGTTATATCCTGCCTGGTTGACCTTGTCTGGGGGTATAGTCGGACGGGGCCACAGTGTCTCCCAACCCCTCCTTTCTCAGCCTCCAGTAATTATGCTGCAATAGTTTATGTGTCAGGGGCTAGAGTCAGTCTGTTTTATCTGGAGTATGTCTCCTGTCTTACCTGGTGTCCTGTGTGAATTTAAGTATGCTCCCTCTAATTCCCTCTCTCTCTCTTTCTTTCTCTCGCTCTTTCTTTTTCTTTCTCTTCTCTCGGAGGACCTGAGCCCTAGGACCATGCCTCAGGACCACCTGGCCTGATGACTCCTTGCTGTCCCTAGTCCAGCTGATCGTGCTGCTGATCCAGTTTCAACTGTTCTGCCTGCGGTTATGGAACCTTGACCTGTTCACCGGACGTGCTACCTTGTCCCAGACCTGCTATTTTCGACTCTCTCTCTCTACCGCACCTGCTGTCTCTAACTCTGAATGATCAGGTATGAAAAGCCAACTGACATTTACTCCTGAGGTGCTGACCTGTTGCACCCTCGACAACCACGTATTAATATTATTTGACCCTGCTGGTAATCTATGAACGTTTGAACATCTTGGCCATGTACTGTTATAATCTCCACTCGGCACAGCCAGAAGAGGACTGGCCACCCCACATAGCCTGGTTCCTCTCTAGGTTTCTTCCTAGGTTCTGGCCTTTCTAAGGAGTTTTTCCTAGCCACTGTGCTTCTACACCTGCATTGCTTGCTGTTCAGGGTTTCAGGCTGGGTTTCTGTATAGCACTTTGTGACATCGGCTGATGTAAGAGGGGCTTTATAAATACATTTGATTGATTGATCTGTAGAGAAGAATGAGAGAAACTCCCCAAATACAGTTGTGCCAAGCTTGTAGCGTCCTGCCGAAGATGACTCGAGGCTGTAATCGCTGCCAAAGGTGCTTCAGCAAAGTACTGAGTAAAGGTTCTGAACACTTACGTAAAAGTAGTATTTCAGTAGATTGGTGAGAATTCATTTATTTTTTGTCTATTTTAGAATAAGGCTGTAAGGTAACAAATGTAGAAAAAGTCAAGTGGTCTGAATACTTTCTGAATGCCCTGTATATGCAGAGGGTGAGGCATATACTGTAACAGGATCCCAATCATGAAGGGAGCTGTGGGATCTTTAGTCCTCTAATGCTTGTGTGTACATACATACATACATACATACATACATACATACATACGTGTGTGTGTGTCTCTCCCTCTGTGTGTGGGTGTGTTTAGTCCTCTCTAATGAAGGAGAAGCATCCCAGAGTCCCAGCGTCAGGCCAGCCAACCTAGTGGCCTGGCTGATCAGATTCAGATGGCCCAGTATCGGAGCCCCCCCCCCACCACCACCACCCCCGACCCCCGACCCCCGACCCACCCTGCCCAGAGCGCCGCACGACACCCTTTGTTACCTTCAAGTGAGCTGAGACCAGCCATGAACCATGTAACTAGGTGCTTTCCAGGTTAATGGAGGGTTGGAACTGCACAACCACACAGCCTCACTGTCTCGTTGGAGTATGCATACACGCACAAACACGTACGTGTGCATGCCCACTAACATACACAAACGTTAGCACACACCACAAGAGCCACATTCCTCATCCTACCCATACTACGTTCTGGAGGGGTGGCAGCAGAGTCAGGGGTTAGGGGTAATCAACTGTTTACTATCTGTGCTATACTACATTCTGGAGGGGTGGCAGGGGGGTCAGGGGTCAAGGGTAATCAACTGTTTACTATCTGTACTATACTACATTCAGGAGGGGTGGCAGGGGGCTCAGGGGTCAAGGGTAATCAATTGTTTACTATCTGTACTATACTACATTCAGGAGGGATGGCAGGGGGGTCAGGGGTCAAGGGTAATCAACTGTTTACTATCTGTACAACATAACACATATAATACACATTGTACCCTAAATACTATGCATGACCCCCACAACAACTGCTCCCCGGGCGGTGATGATGTCCCCCCCCCCCCGCCCCCCTGCACCTCTCTGATTCAGAGGGGTTGGGTTAAATGCGGAACACACATTTCAGTTGAATGCGTTCAGTTGTGTAACTGACTAGGTATCCCTTTTCCCCTTCCTTTAGATCAGGGATCATCAACTACATTCAGCCGCGGGCCGATTGAGCGGATTGTCGGGTGGCCGGAACATCATTACAAATCATTTGTAGAAAGCAAACTGACCACAAGAAGCCCAAACAGATATAACAATTGACTAAAATATAATAATTTCTCAAACCTAGGTTACATTTGTATACGATCACGTCTCTCTATTATCCGTGGGATTACTTGGGAAGTTTTCCTAGTGTTTCCTGGTGTTTTTACAGTCTTATGTAAAAATATATATATATATTTTTTAAATATTTTTAAACAGGGGGGGCCAAATAAAACCACCCCGGGCCAAATTGTGCTCAGTTGCGTCAGTTGTAAGGGGAGGTGATGCGTCAGTTGTAAGGGAAGGTGATGCGTCAGTTGTAAGGGGAGGTGATGCGTCAGTTGTAAGGGAAGGTGATGCGTCAGTTGTAAGGGGAGGTGATGCGTCAGTTGTAAGGGGAGGTGATGCGTCAGTTGTAAGGGGAGGTGATGCGTCAGTTGTAAGGGAAGGTGATGCGTCAGTTGTAAGGGGAGGTGATGCGTCAGTTGTAAGGGAAGGTGATGCGTCAGTTGTAAGGGGAGGTGATGCGTCAGTTGTAAGGGAAGGTGATGCGTCAGTTGTAAGGGGAGGTGATGCGTCAGTTGTAAGGGAAGGTGATGCGTCAGTTGTAAGGGGAGGTGATGCGTCAGTTGTAAGGGGAGGTGATGCGTCAGTTGTAAGGGGAGGTGATGCGTCAGTTGTAAGGGGAGGTGATGCGTCAGTTGTAAGGGGAGGTGATGCGTCAGTTGTAAGGGGAGGTGATGCGTCAGTTGTAAGGGGAGGTGATGCGTCAGTTGTAAGGGGAGGTGATGCGTCTGTTGTAAGGGGAGGTGATGCGTCAGTTGTAAGGGGAGGTGATGCGTCAGTTGTAAGGGGAGGTGATGCGTCAGTTGTAAGGGGAGGTGATGCGTCAGTTGTAAGGGAAGGTGATGCGTCAGTTGTAAGGGGAGGTGATGCGTCAGTTGTAAGGGAAGGTGATGCGTCAGTTGTAAGGGGAGGTGATGCGTCAGTTGTAAGGGGAGGTGATGCGTCAGTTGTAAGGGGAGGTGATGCGTCAGTTGTAAGGGAAGGTGATGCGTCAGTTGTAAGGGAAGGTGATGCGTCAGTTGTAAGGGGAGGTGATGCGTCAGTTGTAAGGGAAGGTGATGCGTCAGTTGTAAGGGGAGGTGATGCGTCAGTTGTAAGGGGAGGTGATGCGTCAGTTGTAAGGGGAGGTGATGCGTCAGTTGTAAGGGGAGGTGATGCGTCAGTTGTAAGGGGAGGTGATGCGTCAGTTGTAAGGGGAGGTGATGCGTCAGTTGTAAGGGGAGGTGATGCGTCAGTTGTAAGGGGAGGTGATGCGTCAGTTGTAAGGGGAGGTGATGCGTCAGTTGTAAGGGGAGGTGATGCGTCAGTTGTAAGGGGAGGTGATGCGTCAGTTGTAAGGGGAGGTGATGCGTCAGTTGTAAGGGGAGGTGATGCGTCAGTTGTAAGGGGAGGTGATGCGTCAGTTGTAAGGGGAGGTGATGCGTCAGTTGTAAGGGGAGGTGATGCGTCAGTTGTAAGGGGAGGTGATGCGTCAGTTGTAAGGGGAGGTGATGCGTCAGTTGTAAGGGGAGGTGATGCGTCAGTTGTAAGGGGAGGTGATAGCTCCAGATGATGAAAGGTTGGCTATCTTATAATACCTCTATGGGCTGACTGAGACTCACTCAGATGTGAGATACATAGAGGTGGTAGTTACTGGAGGTGAGGTACACAGGGGTCAGAGCTAGACAGAGCTGAGCGAGAGATAGAGAGAGTTATATATAGAGAGAGATAGAGAGGCATAGAGAGATAGAGAGAGTTAGAGAGTTATAGAGAGAGATACATAGAGAGAGATGGAGAGGAATAGAGATAGCGTTATAGAGAGAGATACAGAGAGAGAAAGATAAAGACAAATAGAGAGAGATACAGAGAGAGAGATAGAGAGATAAATGGAGATGGAGAGAGAGTTATAGAGAGAGATACATAGAGAGAGATAGAGAGGAATAGAGATAGCGTTATAGAGATACAGAGAGAGAAAGATAAAGACAAATAGAGAGAGAGCTGTTAGATAGATGCTGTTGTTACTAGGATCAGTAACTGAGGGCTGTGTGTGTATGTGTGTGTGTACATGTGTATGTGTATGTGTGTGTAACCAGGGGTCAGGGTTACGGATGGTCAGTTAACACTCTGGGGAGCCTAACCCCCCCCCCCCCCCCCCCCCAAAACACATCTGCTAACAGCCAGCCTGGATTTCCACAAGTCATTGCTCTTATCTTGTATCTTCCTTTATTTAAGGGAGAAGAAATGGTCTCTTTATAATAATCAGACTGAGTGATCATTACTTAGTAGCTCATTGTTATACACTTGTTGAATGGGAAAGGCTGATCTAAGGTCTGTAGGTATTATAGAAGTCACCTTATTAACATTGACAGTTCTGTAAGTAAAAAAAATATCAAATTGGCTGCTAAATGACCATATTATAGTGTTATTATAGGAGTGTTCACTATTCCATTTTTGTCTGAACTACTGGTACATCTTTTTTTCATGCCAAGATGGCATAGCAGTCAGACGTCCTTTGTCCTTGTCTTGTCGTGTCCCGTGTATGTATATATTTACATCTTTCTTCGCATATCTTTTATATCTTTTATTTTATTTTCCAAAAACTCAACTTCAAAACATTCTCACCAATTTAAAAAAAAGTATTATTTACCTCAAATCATAAATCCACAATAGAAGCTAGCCAGAAGCTAACCAGAAGCTAACCAGAAGCTAGCCAGAAGCTAACCAGAAGCTAGCCAGTTTACTGGCTAACGTTAGTATTCAGCTAACCACGGTTTGTGGTCATCAGCTATCCTTAAGCTCGAAAGGCTATCGCCAGTTTTGTACAACGCGACTCAGACCAGAACATACCGGACCTATTTTTCTCTCCATATCCCCGGATTTCAACCGCAAGCTCTGGACATTTACACCTGGATCTCGCAGCTAGCTAGCTGCTATCCATGTGACTATTGGCTTATGTCGATCCCGGAGCAAACATAAATTATTCCGGAGCTAGCCAGTTGAAGAGTTCCATCAGCCACTCCTGGGCTACAATCACCTATCCAGACCTGTTTTACTGCCGATGCGGAGCCCCACCAAGCCTTCAAGACTGGACTACCGACGTTATCTGCCCGAGGGAGTTATCCAACTGGCCCCTCCGTCGCGACGTTACCTGAACGCCCATCTGCGGCCTGCTAATCGTTGGCTGTCTTATCGACTGCTATCTGAATAGGTCTATCGGACCACTTATAGACTTACTGTATTATTGACAGTATGTTTGTGTCGTGACGTTGTCCTGGGGGTAGGTTTATGACCGTCATAAATATCTCTCCCCCCTTTTTCCTCTCTCTACCCTACTGATGTGACATTTGAAAATCCTTTGGTTAACATAGAGATTCTGGGAACATCAGAAGGTGGGCGAAATGAACTATATTCTGGTAATCCAACCAATTGAACATATGCGGTGGTACTTATTGAATATGATGTCAGTTCTGTTATCATCTGGGACCTTCTCATCAATGATAGGATGACATAAACTTTACAGTGGAAAGTCTGCACATTGTAGTTATCGGAGTCACATGGAATTATTGTTCAATTTAGATGTTTGAATAATAATTTTAGCTTCCAAATGAGAGATTTGGGTTTTCATAAGGTTAGGGCTCTGCTCAATCAGTGGCCCGCCCCTGTGAAGAGACATGGGTTATAAAACTTTTCAGACCACCCCTTCTCGCTCCACTATATAAAGCCCTTGACGAAAATGTAACCTCCTGTTCCAAGTACGTGAGGTCTGCAGCCTCTGCGTTAAAAGGACTAACATGTCGACTACAGAACTAAGCTAACCTCAGCGTGAGCTTTGGTTGCGAATGATATGAACTTTGAACTCTTATTCACTACAGAAGTGATACCTCCTAGCCGTTGAGTTAGCAACAGCTGCTGCAAACGTAGGCTAGGAAAGAACAGACAGAGTATCCCGTCTACCACACAATGACATTACTACAACGTATCCAATTTACCACCAGAGACATTCTTCAAAGGACTCGGTTGGGCAACACGGCCTTCCATCTACTACCAACCTACCGAAGCACAGCTCAGAGTAAATATTTATTGCATTTTCCTTTTCCAAATGGGCGGTAATTTAGAATGCATAAGATACTGTATTTACGATAGCACAGCTTTGCCCTGTGTTCCTCCGTCTTCCTGCTCTTTCACTCCAACCAATCCCCCTTTTCTTTGTGTAACCTGTCATATCTGTTCCACCCGCTAGGGACGTTTTCCTTCATGATATAATTTGAAATCAAGGTATGATTCATTCTTGGTATATGTAATTATGTGTGATTAGTTAGGTATTTAGTAAATAAATAATTAAACCCAATTTTGTATTGCTGATTCAACTTTTATTTAATTTTTTTATTTAATTCACCTTTATTTAACCAGGTAGGCTAGTTGAGCATAGCAGTGTGAACAGACAACAACACAGAGTTATACATGGAGTAAACAATAAACAAGTCAATAACACAGTGGAAAGAAGAAAAGAGTCTATATACATTGTGTGCAAAAGGCATGAGGAGGTAGGCGAATAATTACAATTTAGCAGATTAACACTGGAGTGATACATGATCAGATGATCATGTGCAGGTAGAGATACTGGTGTGCAAAAAGAGCAGAAAAGTAAATAAATATAAACAGTATGGGGATGAGGTAGGTAAATTGGGTGGGCTATTTACCGATAACCAAGAATTTACAACTTTCAGATGAGGTTGAATTAAGGTGACGATTAATATTGACTGCTATTGATGTAAAATATTACTCGGTCTTTAAGAGTTTATTCGGAAGATAACAGCTCTATAACATTTACATGATTAGCTCAATCAGGTAATATTAATTACGGAGAAAGGATTTTATAGAATAGCATGTCATATCACTTAATCCGGCATAGTCAAAGACACAACATTTGTTTTACTCCATGTGTAACTCTGTGTTGTTGTATGTGTCTAACTGCTTTGCTTTATCTTGGCCAGGTCTCAATTGTAAATGAGAACTTGTTCTCAACTAGTCTACCTGGTTAAATAAAGGTGTTCTCAACTAGTCTACCTGGTTAAATAAAGGTGTTCTCAACTAGTCTACCTGGTTAAATAAAGGTGTTCTCAACTAGTCTACCTGGTTAAATAAAGGTGTTCTCAACTAGTCTACCTGGATAAATAAAGGTGAAATAAAAATAAAAGTGAATGAATAGGTTATATTCCAAATGTCACCAGTAAGGTCCCTGGTCAGAAGAATTTGGGATCCACCCTAGTCTGTCCTCCCCCCAGCTTTCAGACTAGAAGGGAGTGGAAAAATGGAGAAATGAGTCAACATGAATCCTCAGGTAAACTATATACTAGATCAGGTTTCCCCGTTAGAAGGGAAAGTCCATTAAAAATACCTTTGATTTCATGTTTGGCGGCTCAGTGAAAAAAAATGAATTTACTCCAGTCACATGAAGTCCAATTTGGGCAAGTGGACATTAAAGACAGGAGCAGGAGCTAACCAGCCAGGCCCTAATAAGAGCCATGCCTGGTCTGGCTGAGAGAGAAAGAGAGCTGAGAGAGAGGGAGAGAAAGAGCGAAAGCAGCCCAGTGGAGATGTGTGTGTGTGTGTGTGTGTGTGTGTGTGTGTGTGTGTGTGTGTGTGTGTGTGTGTGTGTGTGTGTGTGTCTCTAAAGGCCTCATCAGCTACCAGTCAGCCTGGCCGGCTCCGGCTCCAAGCCTCCCGCCTGCTAATAGATTTCAGCTCCCGCTTCTCTGTCCCAATTAGCTAGCTAGTGTGTGTGTGTGTACATATTCTGCTCTGTGTATAAGCTAATGTGTAGATGTTTTGAGTGTGTGTCTGTGTGCCCGTGTGTGAGTGAGTGAGTGTGTGTGTGTGTGTGTGTGTGTGTGTGTGTGTGTGTGTGTGTGTGTGTGTGGCGTGTCTTTCAGCAGCCAGGAACCTCCAGAAGTTTAAAGAGGCAGATTCAATAAAAGTTCCATATTTCTGGCCTTGGCAACAGGTTCCAGTTCAAAAATAGAAATAGTTCTCTGTTTATTCCATCTATTAAACAAGACTGCATTCAGAGACTTCTTGAATAAGGACATCTGGTGCATCTGACACAGCGAATGAAAACAACAAAGAGCTACCGATTGATGATGCAGGAAGAGACACACACAAATACACAAACACACACACACACTCTCTCTCTCTCTCTCTCTCTCTCTCTCTCTCTCTCTCTCTCTCTCTGGAGTTGATGGGGCAAGCAGATACACGGGGATAACATAAAGCTGTTGCTTTTATCACTCTTTAAGGAAGAGTATTACAAAGAAAATAGCTCTTGCACTTTTAACCCTGACCCCTGTGTGTGAGACAGACAGGTTGTGGTCAGCCCTTACCTGTAATAAAGCCTCTATACCTTCTACACAGGGCTGTAAATCACACAGAAGGGCCCCCAGAGTATCAGATATCTACTAATACAACACTGCCCGGCCACTCTCTCAGTGTGTGTTTGCGTGTGTGTGTTTGCGTGTCTGTGTGTGTTTGTGTGTGTGTATTTGGGTGTGTGTGTGTAATCAGTATGTGTTTGTGTATTCTTCAATCAGCCTCCTCCTTTTATCCCTCCTGCATTTCTTCTCTTCCTCTCTCCTCCTCTCTCCTTCTGGCATCCTCTCTCCTTCTGGCATTCTCTCTCCTCTCTCCTTCTGGCATCCTCTCCTCCTCTCTCTCCTTTTGGTATCCTCTCTCCTCTCTCTCCTTCTGGCATCCTCTCTCCTCCTCTCTCCTTCTGGCATCCTCTCTCCTCCTCTCTCCTTCTGGCATCCTCTCTCCTCTCTCTCCTTCTGGCATCCTCTCTCCTCTCCTCTCTCCTTCTGCCATCCTCGCTCCTCCTCTCTCTCCTTCTGGCATCCTCTCTCCTCTCTCCTTCTGGCATCCTCTCCTCCTCTCTCTCCTTTTGGCATCCTCTGTCCTCTCTCTCCTTCTGGTATCCTCTCTCCTCTCTCCTTCTGGCATCCTCTCTTCTCTCCTCTCCTCTCTGCTTCTGGCATCCTTTCTCCTCTCTCCTTCTGGCATCCTCTCTCCTCTCTCCTTCTGGCATCCTCTCTCCTCTCCTCTCTCCTTCTGGCATCCTCTCTCCTCCTCTCTCCTTCTGGCATCCTCTCTCTCCTTCTGGCATCCTCTCTCCTCTCTCTCCTTTTGGCATCCTCTCTCCTCCTCTCCTTCTGGCATCCTCTCCTCCTCTCTCTACTTCTGGCAGCTTCTCTCCTCTCTCTCCTCCTGGCATCCTCTCTCCTCCTCTCCTTCTGGCATCCTCTCTCCTCTCTCTCCTATTGGCATCCTCTCTCCTTCTGGCATCCTCTCTCCTCCTCTCCTTCTGGCATCCGCTCTCCCCTCTCTCCTTTTGGCATCCTCTCCCCTCCTCTCCTTCTGGCATCCTTTCCTCCTCTCTCTCCTTCAGGCAACCTCTCTCCTCTCTCTCCTTTTGGCATCCTCTCTCCTCTCTCTCCTTTTGGCATCCTCTCTCCTCCTCCTCTCCTTCTGGCATCCTCTCTCCTCTCTCCTCTTGGCATCCTCTCTCCTCTCTCTCCTTTTGGCATCCTCTCTCCTCCTCTCTCCTTCTGGCATCCTCTCTCCTCCTCTCCTTCTGGCATCCTCTCTCCTCTCTCTCCATCTGGCATCCTCTCTCCTCTCTCTCCTTTTGGCATCCTCTCTCCCCCCCACCTGGCACCCTCTCCTCCTCTCTCTCCTTCTGGCATCCTCTCTCCTCTCCTCTCCTTTTGGCATCCTCTCTCCTCTCTCTCATTCTGACATCCTCTCCACCTCTCTCTCCTTCTGGCATCCTGTCTCCCCCCCACCTGGTATCCTCTACTCCTCTCTCTCTATCTGGCATCCCTCTCCTCTCCTCTCCTTTTGGCATCATCTCTCCTCTCTCTCATTCTGGCATCCTCTCTCCTCTCTCTCATTTTGGCAACCTCTCCCCCCCTCCTGGCATCCTCTCCCCCTCTCTCTCCTTCTGGCATCCTCTCTCCTCTCTCTCCTTTTGGCATCCTCTCTCCTCGTCTCTCCTTCTGGCATCATCTCCTCCTCTATCCTTCTGGCATCCTCTCCTCTCTCTCATTCTGACATCCTCTCTCCTCTCTCTCCTTTTGGCATCCTCTCTCCTCCTCTATTCCTTCTGGCATCCTCTCCTCCTCTCTCTCCTTATGACATCCTCTCTCCTCCTCTCTCCTTCTGGCATCTTCTCTCCTCCTCTCCTTCTTGCATCCTCTCTCCTCTCTCTCCTTCTGGCATCCTCTCCTCCTCTCTCTCCTTCTGGCATCTTCTCCTCCACTCTCTCCTTCTGGCATCCTCTCTCCTCCTCTCCTTCTGGCATCCTCTCTCCTCTCTCCTCTTGGTATATTCTCTCCTGTCTCTCCTGGCATCCTCTCCTCCTCTCTATCCTTCTGGCATCCTCTCTTCCTCTCTCTTCTCTTCTGGTGCTGGCATCCATTCCACCCACAGTCCTCTCTCCTCTCTCTCCTTCTGGCATCCTCTCCTCCTCTCTCTCCTTCTGACATCCTCTCTCCTCTCTCTCCTTTTGACATCCTCTCCTCCTCTCTCTCCTTCTGGCATCCTCTCTCCTCTCTCCTCTTGGCATCTTCTCTCCTGTCTCTCCTGGCATCCTCTCCTCCTCTCTCTCCTTCTGGCAACCTCTCCTCCTCTCTCTTCTCTTCGGGTGCTGGCATCCATTCCACCCACAGTCTCACTTTTAAAAAGGCAGTGAAGAGAAGGGCAGTGTAGAGGGGAGGGTGGAGGGGAGAGGAGGGCAGTGTAGAGGGGAGGGTGGAGGGGAGAGGAGGGCAGTGTAGAGGGGAGGGTGGAGGGGAGAGAGGGCAGTGTAGAGGGGAGGGTGGAGGGGAGAGGAGGGCCGTGTAGAGGGGAGGGTGGAGGGGAGAGGAGGGCAGTGTAGAGGGGAGGGTGGAGGGGGAGAGGAGGGCAGTGTAGAGGGGAGGGTGGAGGGGAGAGGAGGGCAGTGTAGAGGGGAGGGTGGAGGGGAGAGAAGGGCAGTGTAGAGGGGAGGGTGGAGGGGAGAGGAGGGCAGTGAAGAGGGGAAGGTGGAGCGGAGAGGAGGGCAGTGAAGAGGGGAAGGGGTAGGGGAGAGCAGTGTAGAGGGTAAGGTAGAGTGCAGGGTACTGTGGAAGGGTGGGGAAGGTGGAGGGGAGGGGGGTTGAGGCCTTGCCAGAGTTCTTGGTTGGGCCTGGAAAAGGACTATAAAGCCCTAGTAGCAGCCCACAACCTGTTTATGGATGGATGGCTGAGCGGCTGTGGTGTGAGGGTCCTGATCACTATCCTCTCTACTTCCTCTCCACCCTCACAGCACTTAGCACTGCGACTGTTAAATGAGAGGTGGAGGGAAAGAGGAAGAAAGAGAGAGGAAGAGGGGGGATAGAAAGATACAGTCGAAGTCAGAAGTTCACATAAACTTAGGTTGGAGTCATTAAAACTTGTTTTTCAAACCAATCCACAAATATCTTGTTAACAAACTGTAGTTTTGGCAAGTCAGTTAGGACATCCACTTTGTGCATGACACAAGTAATTTTTCCAACAATTGTTTACAGACAGATCATTTCACTTATTATTCACTGTATCACAATTCCAATGGGTCAGAAGTTTACATACACTAAGTTGACTGTGCCTATAAACAGCTTGGAAAATTCCAGAAAATTATGTCATGGATGTAGAAGCTTCTGATAGGCGAATTGACATAATTTGAGTCAATTGGAGTTGTACTTGTGGTAGTATTTCAAGGCCTACCTTCAAACTCAATTCCTCTTTGCTTGACATCATTGGAAAATCAAAAGGAATCAGCCAACACCTCAGAAAAATAATTGTAGGCCTCCACAAGTCTGGTTCATACTTGGGAGCAATTTCCAAACGCCTGAAGGTACCACGTTCATCTGTACAAACAATAGTATGCAAGTATAAACACCATGGGACCATGCAGCCATCATACCACTCAGGAAGGAGATGCGTTCTGTCTCCTAGAGATGAACATACTTTGGTGCGAAAAGGGCAAATCAATCCCAGAACAACAGCAAAGGACCTTGTGAAGATGCTGGAGGAAACAGGTACAAAAGTACAGTGGGGAGAACAAGTATTTGATACACTGCCGAATGATCTGGATTTTTGTTTTGTCTCACACAGTTGAAGTGTACCTATGATAAAAATGACAGACCTCTACATGCTCTGTAAGTAGGAAAACCTGCAAAATCGGCAGTGTATCAAATACCTGTTCCCCCCACTGTATCTATAAGTATTTCGTCAGCCACCAATTGTGCAAGTTCTCCCACTTAAAAAGATGAGAGAGGCCTGTAATTTTCATCATAGGTACAATTCAACTATGTCATACAAAATGAGATTTCTTTCCAGAAAATCACATTGTAGGATTTTTTATGAATTTATTTGCAAATTATGGTGTATTGTGATGTCATTATGGGGTATTGTGATGTCATTATGGGGTATTGTGATGTCATTATGGGGTATTGTGTGTAGATTGATGAGGAAATGGTTTATTTAATCAATTTTAGAATAAGGCTGTAACGTAAGAAAACGTGAAACAAGTGAAGGGCTCTGAATAGTTTCCAAATGCACTCTATATACAGTATTGAGAGAGAGAGAGAGAGAGAGAGAGAGAAAGAGAGAGACAATTAACATTTTTCTTTTTCAGCAGCAAGCCACATGCCATGAAAAAAAGGATAGGATAACATCAAATAATGAGGTAAACATTTGAGAGATTTGCAAACATAAAAATATATTACTTTAACATTGTGGGGTGGAATGGGTAAATTATGTATGTAATTTCCCATAAAATGGTTTTGGGCTTTTGGCATGGGGATTTGCCCACCGTCAGGAGAATGCAGTGTTGGGCAGAGCCAGGCTACAGAGCTGAACAGTAGGGAAAAAGCCCTGGTATGAGAATCACTCCAGAATATAGGCCCAATAGTCGAGGCAGATTGGAAAAACCCCTGTTCATGAAATTCCATGGGTATAAGTGAGTTATACTTGGTATATACATGTGTGTGTGTGTGTGTGTGTGTGTGTGTGTGTGTGGGGGGGGGGGGGGTATAGTGTGTATGTGTGCTCGGGCACACGCGTGTGTTTTATAGAGACACGTGTCTTCATCTAGACTGAGGGTGCTTCTATAGGATCTCCACCAGACCTGGAGAGAGACCAAAATCTAAACAGCGATGTCAAGTTGACAGTATAACTCGTCACAAAGTCAATTGTCATTTACCTAAATGTGCACATTGTCATTTACCTAAATGTGCATATTGTCATTTACCTAAATGTGCATATTGTCATTTACCTAAATGTGCACATTGTCAAGCTAACAGTCATTTGCTAGTATCTTGTTACGTGGCAAATGGAGGGCTTCTTTGCAGGGGAACATGGGTAAAAAGCAGGGATTGGAACCAAAATGATTTTCCAATTGGTTCGTTCTTGTCACCAGCGTTAGGCGCATAATGACACTCACCGGGACTACATCACCTCCTTGATTACCTGCCCTATATATGTCACTCCCTTTGGTTTCTTCCCCAGTCGTCAATGTTCCTGTACTATGTCGGTGAGTTATTTTATTTATTAAATGTATTCACTCCCTGAACTTGCACTATTGGTTAGAGCCTGTAAGTAAGCATTGCACTGTAAGGTTGTATTCAGCGCACGTGACAAATAAACTTTGATTTGATTTGAACTTGCTTCCCGACTTTCAGCGTACATTGTTACAGAATGACGACTCAACAAATGGAAGCATCAGGGAGTGTTTTTTTTTTTTGGGGGGGGGGGGAGGTTGATGTTGGAGCCGGAGCTACCTGGGAGGCCTCAGCCAGTTTGTACTGTAGGCTCCCCTCAACGGGTTCGATAGGCTCCCATGCTGAAGCTGGGTGAACAGGTTCCCGTGCCTCAGCCGAGGCAACCAGGGAGGGCTCAGCCAGCTCATCAGGTTCACTCCTCAGCCGGTTCGTCAGGTTTCTGGGCCTCAGTAGAAGCGACCGGTCCGTTCCGGATCCCCAGGATCGTCCCTGTGGATGGAGCCGAAAGCGGTGGGGACTGGGTACTGTCACGCTCTAGAACCAAAATATGTACAGGTTTATATTGTTCCTTTCTCTTCCTTTTGAAATTCTGGGCAGTGACCAGGAAGGAGGTGACTGGTGGGTTCCCCCCAAACAGGCGCTAAGTGACCATAATCTTCCTTCTATTCATTGTGGGTCTGCTGGTCCTTGATCCGTTTGTGCAGTCTTGCCAACTCCTATGGTCGAAGTCATTGTAAAGCTATGAATACAGTACCAGACCAGTGATAATGAGCTCAAGTCACCAAACATCCATGCCAACCCAGTTTCATTTGCTGTATTGATGGATAATCAACGTGATCAGTGAGAACCTTGTGGTCCCCTCTACCACACGCTAAATTCAGCTCCAAGAACCAAATGGTAATAGTCTGTCACGATAGACATACAGAATAACTACTGTACTGTAAGTCAATCTGTGTTAAAAGCACATCACATTCCAGCACTGGAAACATTCAGCCTCAATCAGCCATTATAAAGTCAGATTCTTCATTCTCACTGCATCTCTCAGATCAGTCTGTTATTGGGTTTAATGGTTTCCCTCACAGATTCCCTCAGTGTGTACACAGCTGCTCTGCAATACGGCTTCATTCTAATTTAGCTCCATTAACTATATTGTCTATAAACAACACAGTGTCTCCTTGGGATTTGTCCAGGAAGCCAATTATCACGAGAGACCAATACCACAGAGAGAGAAGTTAGGGCCTATGGTACAGCGTATTCATCTGGGCTCTAGCTATGCTGTTGGTAGAACTATTTGGTCAGGACAGGCCAGAGTCTCCCATCATTGCTATAAATTCAAACAAACAAAAATATTTTGTTGGCAAAATCAGGTAGTTGTCGATTACTACCGCAAACATTTGGCCAAAATAATCCTCCAGTCATATGAATTGATCTCACCAACAGTCCCTCTCAGTTAGAGGCATTTTGCCAAAGATTTGTGTTACTATGAATAGTGTTGTCTTGAAAGCTGAGAGCCACGGCATCTTCTTTCCTTCAGTTAAACTAATGACGTGATTATCAAACAATTCAAACTCCAAACCTGTCTGTCTGCCAGTACACTAAGCCTTTTCAAACACAGAACTGCTGGGAAAGAACCTGTTGCAACAGGTGACCAACGAAAAGAAGGAGCCACGTCCTTTTCCTGTTCGCAAGCACGCACACACACACACACACACACACACACACACACACACACACACACACACACACACACACACACACACAGATCCCGATGATAAGTGGGAAACCAAACAGAGAAATCAACTTACAAAATAACAATCCGATAGATTCATCCATGACTTCTCAGACCCAGTCCGAGCCTAGTCTGCATCCCAAATTGCTACCTATTCCCTACATAGTGCAGAAGTCTAATGGGCCCCACTCAGACACACAACAACATTAGGAGTGCGGTTTATCATTCATTAATCATTGACTGCCTGTGTAGCTCAGGGGGACAGCAGTGGACTGGAGATCACATTCTCATGGAATAAAGCACGTTTTCCCTCTCCTAGTTTTAGCTCTAGAAGGATTTCATCTCCATATAATATAGAAAACAGAGCAGGGCTGAGAGAGAGATATGATAGAAAGAGGGAGAGTAGAGAGAGAGAGAGAGCGAGAGAGAGAGAGAGAGAGAGAGAGAGAGAGAGAGAGAGAGAGAGAGAGAGAGAGAGAGAGAGAGAGAATAGAGAAATAGAGAAACAGAGAGAGAGACCCAGGGCAACCATCCACACACAAACCTTACATCTATGTTCCTGCATCCAGTGACGACCCGTCATTCAGGTCAAAAAGGGCAGAGTAGTGTTACATCTATGTTCCTACTCCACCTTGTTACATCTATGTTCCTACTCCACCTAGTTACATCTATGTTCCTACTCCACCTAGTTACATCTATGTTCCTACTCCACCTAGTTACATCTATGTTCCTACTCCACCTAGTTACATCTATGTTCCTACTCCACCTAGTTACATCTATGCTCCTACTCCACCTAGTTACATCTATGTTCCTACTCCACCTAGTTACATCTATGTTCCTACTCCACCTAGTTACATCTATGTTCCTACTCCACCTAGTTACATCTATGTTCCTACTCCACCTAGTTACATCTATGTTCCTACTCCATTGTGTTACATCTATGTTCCTACTCCACCTAGTTACATCTATGTTCCTACTCCATCGTGTTAATTCTATATTCCTACTCCATTGTGTTAAATCACAGTGACCTGGTGTAGAGCAGTAATACCACAGTGACCTGGTGTAGAGCAGTAATACCACAGTGACCTGGTGTAGAGCAGTAATACCACAGTAACCTGGTGTAGAGCAGTAATACCACAGTGACCTGGTAGAGAGCAGTAATACCACAGTGACCTGGTGTAGAGCAGTAATACCACAGTGACCTGGTATAAAGCAGTAATACCACAGTGACCTGGTGTAGAGCAGTAATACCACAGTGACCTGGTATAAAGCAGTAATACCACAGTGACCTGGTGTAGAGCAGTAATACCACAGTGACCTGGTGTAGAGCAGTAATACCACAGTGACCTGGTGTAGAGCAGTAATTCTGCTATAATACCACAGTGACTTGGTGTAGAGCAGTAATACCACAGTGACCTGGTATAAAGCAGTAATACCACAGTGACCTGGTATAAAGCAGTAATACCACAGTAACCTGGTGTAGAGCAGTAATACCACAGTGACCTGGTATAAAGCAGTAATACCACAGGGACCTGGTGTAGAGCAGTAATACCACAGTGACCTGGTGTAGAGCAGTAATACCACAGTGACCTGGTATAAAGCAGTAATACCACAGTGACCTGGTGTAGAGCAGTAATACCACAGTGGCCTGGTGTAGAGCAGTAATACCACAGTGGCCTGGTGTAGAGCAGTAATACCACTGTAATACCAGTGACCTGCCATCTGGTTGGGGTATTAGCGCTGTGTCGCCTGATTGGGTGAAATATTATGGATTCAATTATTTAGAGTTTATTTTGTCTATAGAGTCACAATGGCACTGACAGGTCCTGTCATCCAGGGTTTCTACGCCTGCACACACACATACACCAGCACGGGCGTATGCACACACACACACACACACACTGAACACACACACACACTGAACATTCACACATTGTGGGCACACACACACACAGCTTTGTCTGGAATCCAGCCATGTACAGTAACACACTCAGAGATAATATTCTACTTCACCACAATGAGCCCTGTCCCAGATATCAGCGTACTTCATACCACCATCAAAACGATCAACTGGCAAACAAAAAAAATGAACAGCTATGATTTAAAATGACACAGATTTAGATTTCACATGACGGCATCTACGTTTTTTTGGGATCGAATGCCTGTTTTGAATTGCCAGCAGTTTCCATTGTGTTCCGGCGTTTCACACAAGTCATTTTGACATGGGTTTGTGATGAACTGTGATACAGTAAGGACAAGGAGGAGCATGAATAAGAACAGCTAGTGACTCCCCACACCTTCATTGTTTATTGTGGACAAGCCAGGAGCCACAGCTGTGTGAGTCCTAGCAAGCAGCAACATGGACACGAGCAACCCTTCTCCTTCAACATGCCACAGAGTCCGACAAGTTGTCTGACAGGAAAAAGAGACACCATCATGTATGATTCAGATCAGATGATTATCGGAGTTGGTTTTGGCTCAGGGAGCTAGGCAGTTTGCTCCCATGCAGAAGTGAGAATTAAAAACAGCCTTGTGCCAGGGAGCCAGGGAGGGATTGCTCAACGTGAACACACAGGTGTCATCCATCAAACAGAGACTGAGGAGACACATGGTGAATGACTGTGATTCCTAGTAGTCATAGCGACCAGGTCACATCCACAAGAAGTTGGAATTCCCCTGTGAGATTGACACACACAGATGAATGCACATACACGGTAGGCTACACATGTATTATATTCATCTCTGGATGATTAGTCTCTAATTTGTTGTTTAATCTCATATTTGACATTGGCATACTTCCAGTGCGATTCCTCTGGGCCAGTTCCAACAGTGGCCTCATCACTCATGACATTACCACATGGTAATGGTGAGGTGCATTGACTCTAAGAGAAGAGTCTAATTGCTACAGAGCCGCATGGCAGACACTTTTGTTCAATTCTCTGATACGATATGCCCTGCTGAACATGTAGTTGAACCAGTAGTGAGAACCGGTATCTGATAGCTGATGCCTCCATGTTCCTCTATTGACACGTCAGATGTGGAATGCAAAACACCCTCTCAGCTCCACGGAACCATTACTCAACCAGTTAGAACAAGGCACCCCCTGTATAAAGCCTCGCTACTGTTATTTTACTGTTGCTCTTTCATTTTTACTTAACACCTACTTTTCTTAAAACTGCATTGTTGGTTACGGGCGTGTAAGTAAGTATTTCACTGTAAAGTCTACACCTGTTCGTGACAAATAAAATGTGATTTGATGATCCATCAACACACAGACGACGGCCAGGACATAAATAACTGGGTGAAGGGTAAAGTATGCATGCGAAGGACACTGCCAGGACAGCCTACTGTTCCTGGTTAGTCCCACAGGCATACTAACACACTAATGATTCAAGGGCACTTGAAGAAGCAACTATACAGTACTTCTATGTAGTCAAATAGCAAAAAGGAAGGACCAATGTTTTTGTCACAAACTATTATAAAGTGAACACATTATTTAACATGCCTGTGCATGAATAAAAGCAATGGACTCTAAAATATTCCAGAACATTTCCTAAGAAAAATGTATGCCATTTAACAGACGTTATTTACAGTAACTTACAGTAGCGCAGGCATACCATTTCATATGGGTGGATCAAGTGCAATAAGTTGACTCAACACCTATAAATTAAAGGGTTTCAGAAAGCACATTATTCAGACAGTAGATGAGACAGTCCGAATGGGAAATGGAGAATATAAATGTAAAATAGGACTCCCATACGACTGGATCTGTGCTGGACCAATAAACGAAACATATATAGAAATATATGACTTATTACAGAAGTCCCACACTTTAACAGGGAAACGGTGAGAGAACCAACCATGTTTTTACAGCAGTACTCACCTATTCAAATAACATCCTATTACAGTCAAATTGGGAATGTAAACCATTGTCCAACCAAAGGGGGCACAGACCCATCTGTCAAACGCATCTAGTCTGTGTCCCTAATATATCCTTTTGTCTATACAGTGCAATATTTATTGCCAGTACGCAATAGGGCTATGATCAAAAGTAGTGCACTATATAGGGAAGATGGTGCCATTTGGGAAACAGAAAATAATCACCTAATTTGGGGTAGAGGGGAGGTGAAATATGGCAGTAAAGTACACATACACTGGTGGATATTAAAATGCAATTAAAGGCTTTAGCAGAGGAAAGACAAGTTAATTAATGCAGAAACAGGCACCCATTAATAACAGTGATTTATGTTCCTATTTCAGAGCTCCTCTCATGTCAGGGAGTCTAGGGATATGTCCTAACTGCACCCTATTCCATTTACAGTGCACTGCTTTAGACCAGAGCCCTATTCCCTTTACAGTGCACTGCTTTAGACCAGAGCCCTATTCCCTTTACAGTGCACTACTTTAGACCAGAGCCCTATTCCCTTTACAGTGCACTGCTTTAGACCAGAGCCCTATTCCCTTTACAGTGCACTACTTTAGACCAGAGCCCTATTCCCTTTACAGTGCACTACTTTAGACCAGAGCCCTATTCCCTTTACAGTGCACTACTTTAGACCAGAGCCCTATTCCCTTTACAGTGCACTACTTTAGACCAGAGCCCTATTCCCTTTACAGTGCACTACTTTAGACCAGAGCCCTATTCCCTTTACAGTGCACTGCTTTAGACCAGAGCCCTATTCCCTTTACAGTGCACTGCTTTAGACCAGAGCCCTATTCCCTTTACAGTGCACTGCTTTAGACCAGAGCCCTATTCCCTTTACAGTGCACTACTTTAGACCAGAGCCCTATTCCCTTTACAGTGCACTGCTTTAGACCAGAGCCATATTCCCTTTACAGTGCACTACTTTAGACCAGAGCCATATTCCCTTTACAGTGCACTACTTTAGACCAGAGCCCTATTCTCTTTACAGTGCACTACTTTAGACCAGAGCCCTATTCCCTTTACAGTGCACTACTTTAGACCAGAGCCCTATTCCCTTTACAGTGCACTGCTTTAGACCAGAGCCCTATTCCCTTTACAGTGCACTGCTTTAGACCAGAGCCCTATTCCCTTTACAGTGCACTGCTTTAGACCAGAGCCCTATTCCCTTTACAGTGCACTACTTTAGACCAGAGCCCTATTCCCTTTACAGTGCACTGCTTTAGACCAGAGCCCTATTCCCTTTACAGTGCACTACTTTAGACCAGAGCCCTATTCCCTTTACAGTGCACTACTTTAGACCAGAGCCCTATTCCCTTTACAGTGCACTACTTTAGACCAGAGCCCTATTCCCTTTACAGTGCACTACTTTAGACCAGAGCCCTATTCCCTTTACAGTGCACTACTTTAGACCAGAGCCCTATTCCCTTTACAGTGCACTGCTTTAGACCAGAGCCCTATTCCCTTTACAGTGCACTACTTTAGACCAGAGCCCTATTCCCTTTACAGTGCACTACTTTAGACCAGAGCCCTATTCCCTTTACAGTGCACTACTTTAGACCAGAGCCCTATTCCCTTTACAGTGCACTACTTTAGACCAGAGCCCTATTCCCTTTACAGTGCACTACTTTAGACCAGAGCCCTATTCCCTTTACAGTGCACTACTTTAGACCAGAGCCCTATTCCCTTTACAGTGCACTACTTTAGACCAGAGCCCTATTCCCTTTACAGTGCACTGCTTTAGACCAGAGCCCTATTCCCTTTACAGTGCACTACTTTAGTACTTTAGCCGTTTGGGACGCGTATCCATCATTCTGTTCTCAGCGTATATGAGCGAAAGAGAAAACATTATAACCAGTTGGGGGAAATAACATGCAAGCCCCTAAAACAAATACTGGCTTTACGGTAGGAATTATGAAGGAATTTACATGTAAAAAACAAGAGTTAGTCTGTAAATGGTTCATTCAGAACCATCTGGAAAGGTAAACGCTACAGCACCAAAAACACAACACACACTGACAGAGAAAACACAAAACACAAACACATGCAGAGACAAGGCTGTAATGAAGAGGAGAGACAGAGTTAGACAGAGGCAGAAAGAGAGAAGAACACAGCTATTAATCACTAAAATCCCCCAATCAGACTTCCTGTCTCTGGAAGCGGCGCAAAGCATCATCCCTCCCAGTTAACCGCCCAAACACGCACACACACACACACACACACACACACACACACACACACACACACACACACACACACACACACACACACACACACACACACACACACACACACACACACACACACACACACACACACACACATCCAGTTAAGTCCTGAACAGTCCCTAATTCTGCTCTTGAGAAAGCTCAAAGGGCACTTACAAAAACAAGCGGGCCCTCCTCCAATGACAGCGGGGGATTTTATTGAGGGCCCCTGTCGAGAGCTGAGCCGGGGATGCATCTGCCCCTACTCTGAAAACACACAGGCATTCCTGGGGCATGCCCTGGACGAGGCCCTGACTACTGTGTGTGTGTGTGTGTGTGTGTGTGTGTGTGTGTGTGTGTGTGTGTGTGTGTCATTACTGCTGGCTGCTACTGCTTTATCTGCTATCAACACCGTCAACCTCTCTGTGGGCTGGGACAGTAGTTGAGTGGTGTCAACTATCACTGGGAATGAGGGAGAGGGAGAGAGAGAGAGAGGGAGAGAGATGGAGGGAGAGAGAGAGAGAGAGAGAGGGAGAAAGATGGAGGGAGAGGGAGAGAGATGGAGGGAGAGGGAGAGAGATGGAGGGAGAGGGAAGGAGAGAGAGGGAGGGAGATGGAGGGAGAGGGAGAGAGAGAGAGAGAGAGAGAGAGAGAGAGAGAGAGAGAGGGAGAGAGAGAGAGATGGAGGGCGAGGGAAGGAGAGAGGGAGGAAGAGAAATAGAGGGGGAGGGAGAGAGAGAGAGAGAGGGAGGGAAGGAGAGAGAGGGAGGGAGAGAGATGGAAGGAGAAAGAGGGAGGGAGAGGGAGGGAGAGAGAGGGAGGGGGAGGGAGAGAGAGGGAGGGAGCGGGAGAGAGGGAGCGGGAGAGAGGGAAGGAGAGAGGGAGGAGAGAGAAAGAGGAAAGAGGGAGGGAGAGAGGGAAGGAGAGAGAGGGAGGGAGAGGGAAGGAGGGAGAGGGAGGGAGAGGGAGAGAGAGAAGGGGGGGTAGAGCGAGAAGAGAGTGTCTCCTTTCATTCTCAGGTCAACAGCTATGAATCAGTTGAAATGAAAGGAGGGAAGGAACAAGGGATAGGAAGGAACGAGGGAAAGGAGGTTGTGATGTATCCTCCTCCACTCCTCCACTCCTCTTCAAGCAAGACAAGACAGAATGTTGATCACATCCAATAGGGACAGATGTTTCTGGCTTACATCTACCAAGTGAATTCAAGCACACCATTACTTACCGGTTAGGTGAAATACAAGATAACAGGGTGTGTCTCACAGCTGAGGTGTGTTTAAAGTGTAGAAAGCGTTTATCACTGGGCCCTGGTAACTGAACCATATGTGCCACAGAGAGAGACAAAGGTAAGATTAGCCACGAGTCTCTGAGGTGAATATGATGCCAGATGAATATGACAGCACTGACAAAGGTAGCTGTGACAGATGTCACAGGTGTCACTGGGCCACCACTGTCAATTTCACCGGTGCTAGATTGTCTGTATGCGTGTTAGATACTCTCAAATCGTGTTAGATAGTCTCTGCCAACCGAACACACTGAAGAGAGGAGAGGAAGAGGATTAACGAATGAAAAACCCTGTTGTAACTGATGTCTGAGAGGAAGTGCTCCATGTCACCCTTTTAAACAAATGACTTCCAACTACACCAGGGAACGTGTCAGGATACTCTAGAGATGATCCATCAATGGCAGAAATCAGGACCAAGTTTGGGAACCCCTGATCTAGATGCATGGTCTCCGATGCGATAAAGGAAGGATACTTTTAGAGTGAAACGATTCGGTGCGATTCTATTTGATTAGTGGAATGAATCGATGCGAAGTGGTTTGATTTTATACGCTATGATGCACTTACAATTCTTGCAAGAACACATTCATTTTCCATTCTAAATTAATATTTGCTACTGATGAAGTTTAGGAGCTGAGCTCAGGGTCGTCAATTGGGTATGGTAGTCAACATACCCCAGCTCAAGACAAAAAAAGTAGACTTAAATCATTCCAACCCAAAATGCAACGGCTGTTTAGCGTAATTGTAAGAGCTGTTTGAAATTTCAGCCTGTTTTGGTGGGATGGAGTTTTGGCCTGCCTGGTGACATCACCAATAAGAAAGGGAGTTCCAAACCTTCCTCCCGCTCAGACCACTCCCAAGACCACTCCCAAGACCACTCCCAAGACCACTCCCAAGACCACCCCCAAGACCACTCCCAAGACCACTCCCAAGACCACTCCCAAGACCACTCCCAAGACCACTCCCAAGACCACCCCCAAGACCACTCCCAAGACCACTCCCAAGACCACTCCCAAGCTATTTCTATACATTTCTGACAATTTTAATTGAAAACAATCACAGTCATTTTTACCCAAAAATGCTCATTTAAGAAAGGAGAGAGCAGAGACAGTGCCAGATTGTTTGCTTTGCCTGTCAGCCATTTAAGCAGCGTGCTGATTGATTTGAATTTAACATTGACATTTGAACTCAGCCTTGTTAGCCTCACGGCCAGCTGCACCAGTTACTTTCACATTGATGCAAATGGGGCACGTCCAATAGACTAGGGGAAGAAGCTTCCTCTAAAGTAAACGGAATACAATTTTTCCAGTATTAGTTATGTAATTACTTGTGTCTATACAGAAACAAACACAATCATTGAAAATACTACACCAGAGAGCAAATAGCGGTCAGTGAAAAGCACTTAGGCCTATAGGCATATCGCAATATTTTAAAAAATACAACTGTAGGAAAAGCAGTTCAGAAAGCAAATGGCTATTGCTGAAAAGAGAAGACAAAGAAAAGTCGAATATGTCTGCTCTATAAAACTCCTCAACTCCCAAGTGAGCGAAGAGTAGCCTTATCATGACACAAGGCGAGACCCAGATGCAGACACAGGAGGCAGATGGTTTGAGTTCTGGTATTTATTATAATCCAAGGGATAGACAAAATTCAGGTCAGGGACAGGCAAGTGTTCACAGCCAGGGCAGAGTCCAAAACTGTATAGGGCGGCAGAGAGGCTCGAGGTCAGGGGCAGGCAGAGTGGTCAGGCAGGCGGGCTCAGAGTCAGGACAGGCAAGGATCAAAACCAAGGGGACGAGAAAAAGAGCGACTAGGAAAACCAGGCGCTGAGAGAAAACTGCTGGTTGACTTGGCAAACAAGACAAACTGGCACAAACAGACAGAAAACACAGATATAAATACCCAGGGGATAATGGGGAAGATGGGCGACACCTGGAGGCGGGTGGAGACAAGCACAAGGACAGGTGAAACAGATCAGGGTGTGACAAGCCTATCTTATTGGCACCAGCTGAGAGCATCAGCCATATCCCTGGTGAGGGCACACATATTCACTGTCGTTATCATTGGATCAGTACCACTGGAAAGTGTTTTAGGGGACAATAATTCCCTCCTCCAGGCTAGATGGACGTCATATTCTACAATTAGTGTCTCCCCTTTTTTGTAGGCCTGGATTGGACGGTTGCATTGCATTGTTCCACAGACCTTTAGAAAACGTGTCAAACGATGTATAGAATCAATATTTAGGATGTTTTTATAAATCTTCAATAATGTTTCAACCGGACAATACTTTGTCTTTAGAAAGGAAAAGAAATGCAGCTAACTCTCACGGGCACTCGCCTGACTGAGCTTATGGCATTCTGCCAGACACCTGACTCAATCAGCTCTTATTCTCTCCCCGTTCACAGTAGAAGCCTGAAACAAGGTTCTAAAGACTGTTGACATCTAGTGGGAGCCTTAGGAAGTGCAGTCGGACTGTTACACTGTATATTGGATAGGCAAAGACTTGGATAGGCAATGACTTGAAAAACTACAAACCTCAGATTTCCCACTTCCTGGTTGGATTTTTTTCTCAGGTTTTTGCCTGCCATATGAGTTCTGTTATACTCACAGACATCATTCAAACAGTTTTAGAAACTTCAGAGTGTTTTCTATCCAAATCTACTAATACTATGCATATATTAACATCTGGGACAGAGTAGCAGGCAGTTTACTTTGGGCACCTTATTCATCCAAGCTACTCAATACTGCCCCCCGGCCATAAGAAATTTGTGGAGTGGTTGAAAAACAAGTTTTAATGACTCCAACCTAAGTCTATGTAAACTTCCGACTTCAACTGTATGTACTGGTAAAGAAATTACCTTCAATGTTGATTTACGGTATGTTACAAATTAAGAACGTGCTGTAAACTCACTCCACAGCTAGCTTGACATGTCACCAATGGGGCTAGACAATTGGATCCTTTAGCTCAAACACTTAGTACGTTGCCAAGGAGAGCGGTCACGTGTGTCTGCGAGCAGAGAACCACTGGATTGAGCTTGCTATGGGAACAGGGACAGTGGAAGAAGCTAAACTGTTAGCAGCACATGGAGGTCCGTTTCACTGAAACAATCTACTAAATCAGTCATTGAAGTCTAATTCTTTCCTTATCTAAACTGGTCACATAACCTTAATACAATATAATGAGTAAACAGTAGAGGCTCAGCTCCTCACCAAACAAATGAGATGTCATTCAGTAAACCCAGCCAGCCAGAACCCTTAACACACACACACACACACACACACACACACACACACACACACACACACACACACACACACACACACACACACACACACACACACACACACACACACACACACACACACACACACACACACACACACACAGAGAGAGACAATAGTGGTTATTTTCAGGATTAGTCCATAGCATCAGTGTCGCCAAAGATCAACACTATCACAATGACTAGACCATTGAGGAACCCTCAAAAAAACCAAGATAACAACAATGGTGCTAAACCTCAAACAGTAGTTCCTGTCACACCAAAAGGCTATGACTCAGTATGTTTCCCACCTACATTTATAGTTCCATAGAAATGTAATTTGAAATACAATTGATGTTATTGCAACCATTGCCATACTTGATTTCCTGTCCATCTGCCAGTCAGCAGAAAATGCCCTGGGTTATGAATCTGTTGGCTGGCACATATTTAATTTGAGCCCTACATGGGTGTGTGTCACTGGAGGCTGTTGAGGGGAGGACGGCTCATAATAATGGCCGGAACAGAGCAAATGGAATGGCATCAAATGCCTGGAAACCATGGAAACCATGTGTTTGATGTATTTGTTACCATTGGACTAATTACGCTCCAGTCATTACCACGAGCCCATCCCCCCCAATTACATTTTTTTTCGATTGCTAAACGACAGTGGGCACAACTGGAGTCACATGTGCAAAACTCTAACTACAGTCTGCACTACCAACAGTCACCTGAGCTAAACAGTTCACATCACCTGCAAAACTCATTCCAAGCAACACAACTCTTAACACATGGCTCAAAACACGCTCAGTGCAGCCAAACACTATGCACAACCCTCACTGAGATAACACACACTGTCACTCAGAACACACTGAGAGTAAAAACACTAGCATCAAACACCAATACAGAAAATACAAACTTTTCATCTTTACAGTTTGAACAATTTCAGTGACTTCATACAAATTAATATTTTCTTCAAAGAAAAGAGTGACAATTCTTTAAGGTAAATGAAAATTAGCAGTTTGCTTCAATAGTCTGTAGTAATTTACGGAATTACAGTAATGAGAGGTAGAAACTAAAAGTAAATACTGTAATTCGAACAAATAATTGAGGGGCTAATCCTGACTCTCTCTAGCATCAGGCCACAGGTTTTCTTCAACATCACATCTAATGTTTTCTCTTGCCATGCACCTGGGGAAGAACCTTCTGGAGTGCCTTATCCATCCCTGGCAGTCCTCTGGACTCGTGTCCTCACATCCGGCACGCATGGCTTCCAAAAGAGACATTTGGTCATGTGGGTGGTGACCAAACACTTTCCACCTCCAGGCAGAGAAAAACTCCTCTATTGGGTTGAGGAAGGGTGTATATGCAGGCAGGTACAAAACCATAAATCTGTGATGTGCTGCAAACCAATCTATGACAGCTGCAGAGTGGTGAAAAACAACGTTATCGCAAACTATGACAAAAACTTGGGGGTCTCTTACTGGCTCCCCCTGTTCTGCTGACACTAGCTGAGCATAGAGCTGTTATAGGAAAGCTATAAGCCTTTCTGTGTTGTATGGGCCAATGAGTGGTGTGTTGAGAAGCAAACCATCATTGGCCATTGCAGCACACATGGTGATATTTCCCCCCCTTTGGCCTGGAACCTCCACAGTGGCCCTTTGACCTATAACATTCCTTCCTCTGCGCCGTGTTTTGGCAAGGTTAAATCCAGCTTCATCGATAAATACAAATGAATTTGGTCTTTCCAGTGTTTCCACCTCCATTACTCTCTGAAAAACAGTAAGTGCACAGTTTTACTGTAGAAATGCTAGTGTTTTTTTTTACTGTAAATATTTTGTATAGCTGTGTACGTAACCTCAGACGTCTTACCTGGACATATTGGTATCTTTGCTCTTTTACCCGTTCACTGTTTCTCTCTTACGGTACAGTGTATAACTGTTTCATTGTAACTTGGTGTTTCTTTAGGACTCGAGCAATAGTTGTTGTGCTGACAGAATTAACATTTTCAAATATATCATTATCAGCCAGAACTCTATCTTGAATCTCCCGCAGTTTTATTGCATTGTTGACAACAACCATGTCAACAATAGCATTTTCCTGCGCATCTGAAAATATTTTTACTCTTCCCCCTGTTGGGGGCAGCCTTTGGGTCCTGTTGTAAAAATATATTTTACAGTCAAACTTACTGTAATATATATCTGTGTAAATATTCTATAATTACAATACAAAATAGATTCCTGTAATGTTTTCATTTACTGTAAGGATGTAACTCTCACCTGTTTGCATGATGGAAAATTCGCATTACAGATGCCACTGTGGATCTTTGCAGATTGGGTTGCACCCTCAACCCTGCCTCTCTCAATGAGAGACCATGGTTCACGACATGGTCTATAAGTGTAGCCCTTATTTCATCTGAAATAACAGCTCTTTGTCTTCTTTGTCTTCCTTCACGCATCCGCCCTCTCCCTGCCACCCTTCTCCCTCCACGAACCCATCTTCCTTGTTCCATTTCCAAAATGAGTCTTTCTGAGCTCTACCTATATATACTGTAATATGTGTGTGTGTTCACTAACAAGTCTAAAACAAGACACGTGCTTAGCCTTTCAGCTGAAATTGCAATCAGCAGTGTTTGAAAGGCACAAGGCTGAAATCTATTCCGTTTTGAATGTGTGGTTCACAGTTTTGACAGCAGTGTGTTAGCATTTGAACAAAGTGCTGTAAATCCACAGTGTTGTGCAGGTTGTGGTTAAAGTCATGGGATAAGTGTGTAGAGTTTTGAAAACTGTGTTCAAGCAATGAAAAACAAACTAGAGTTTGGTCCACATGAACTGCTGCTGTGCAGACTGTAGTTAGAGTTTTGCACATGTGACTCCAGTTGTGTCCACTGTCGTTTAGCAATCGAAAAAAACTGTAAGGTGCCACCAACCTCCTGTGGTGTGTGTGTGTGTGTGTGTGTGTGTGTGTGTGTGTGTGTGTGTGTGTGTATGTGTGTGTGTGTCCAATCAAATCAAATTTGATTACATGCTCAAATTTACTTACGAGCCCTTCCCAACAATGCAGGGAGAAAAATATGAGTAACAATAACTTGGCTATATACAGGGAGTACCAGTACCAAGTCGACGTACAGGGGTACGAGGTAATTTAGGTAGATATGTACATTTTGGTACGGGTAAAGTGACTAGGCAACAGGACAGATAATAAACACTAGCAGCAGTGTATGTGATGAGGCAAAAGTGTTATTACCAAAATTATCAATGCAGATAGTCCGGGTAATTATTGGTGAACTATTTAACTAACTATTTAACAGTCTTGAGGGTAGAAGCTGTTCAGGGTCCTGCTGGTGCATCGGTACCGCTTGCCGTGCGGTAGCAGAAATAACCTTCTATTGTTTGGGTGGCTGGAGTCTTTGACCATTTTTAGGGCCTTCCACTGACACTGCCTGGAATAGAGGTCCTGGATGGCAGGTAGCTTGGCCCCAGTGATGTACTGTGCCGTACGGACTACCCTCTGTAGTGCCTGTGTGTGTGTGTGTGTGTGTGTGTGTGTGTGTGTGTGTGTGTGTGTGTGTGTGTGTGTGTGTGTGTGTGTGTGTGTGTGTGTGTGTGTGTGTGTGTGTGTGTGCTTGTTGGACAGGGATGCCATCCATCAGGAGACGGACTGTGTCATTACTGTCACCTAGTGGACAGAGAGATGAGTAGAAAGATAGGTAGAGAGAACGAGAGAGGGAGATAGGATATATATACGTATATATATCCTATATATATAGAGAGAGAGACCTAACATAGTAAAAAGATGGATAAAGGGACACTTTTAGAGAGATAATGTATCATTGCACAATAAGACGATACACAGTGGAGAGAGAAAAGGAGAGGTATAGCAACGTTCACACCACCTCTCTGGTCAGTTCTCTTTGTGCCGCTAACTGACTGGAGAGCCAGCTTCTTGACCGAAGAGAAGAGAGCCCAGTCCACTTTCTCTCAGAAGCTCACCTGAGTCCATAAAAGCTGATAATGGGTGTGATTATGGGTAGAGTTAGGGTTAGTAGAGTTAGGGTTAGTAGAGTTGGGGTTAGTAGAGTTGGGGTTAGTAGAGTTACGGTTAGTAGAGTTAGTAGGGTTAGTAGGGTTAGAGTTAGTAGGGTTCGTAGGGTCAGTAGGGTTAGTAGGGTTAGTAGAGTTAGGGTTAGTAGAGTTAGGGTTAGTAGAGTTAGTAGGGTTAGTAGGGTTAGAGTTAGTAGGGTTCGTAGGGTAAGTAGGGTTAGTAGAGTTAGGGTTAGTAGGGTTAGAGTTAGTAGGGTTAGTAGAGTTAGTAGGGTTAGTAGAGTTAGTAGGGTTAGTAGAGTTAGTAGGGTTAGTAGAGTTAGTAGAGTTAGTAGGGTTAGTAGAGTTAGTAGGGTTAGTAGGGTTAGTAGAGTTAGTAGAGTTAGTAGGGTTAGTAGAGTTAGTAGGGTTAGTAGGGTTAGTAGGGTTAGAGTTAGTAGGGTTAGTAGAGTTAGTAGGGTTAGTAGGGTTAGGGTTAGTAGGGTTAGAGTTAGTAGGGTTAGTAGAGTTAGTAGGGTTAGTAGGGTTAGAGTTGGTAGGGTTAGGGTTAGTAGAGTTAGTAGGGTTAGGGTTAGTAGAGTTAGTAGGGTTAGAGTTAGTAGGGTTAGTAGAGTTAGTAGGGTTAGTAGAGTTAGTAGGGTTAGAGTTAGTAGGGTTAGTAGAGTTAGTAGGGTTAGGGTTAGTAGAGTTAGTATGGTTAGGGTTAGTAGAGTTAGTAGAGTTAATAGAGTTAGTAGAGTTAGTAGAGTTAGTAGGGTAAGTAGAGTTAGTAAGGTTAGTATAGTTAGTAGGGTTAGTAGGGTTAGTAGGTTTAGTAGAGTTAGTAGGGTTAGAATTAGTAGGGTTAGTAGAGTTAGAGTTAGTAGGGTTAGAGTTAGTAGGGTTAGTAGAGTTAGTAGGGTTAGGGTTAGTAGAGTTAGTAGGGTTAGGGTTAGTAGAGTTAGTAGAGTTAGTAGGGTACGTAGAGATAGTAGGGTTAGTAGAGTTAGTAGGGTTAGTATTGTTAGTGGGGTTAGAGTTCGTAGGGTTAGGGTTAGTAGAGTTAGTAGGGTTAGGGTAGGTAGAGTTAGTAGAGTTAGTAGGTTTAGTAGAGTTAGTAGGGTTAGGGTTAGTATGGTTAGTAGAGTTAGTAGGGTTAGGGTTAGTAGAGTTAGTAGGGTTAGAGTTAGTAGGGTTAGTAGAGTTAGGGTTAGTAGGGTTAGTAGAGTTAGGGTTAGTAGGGTTAGTAGAGTTAGGGTTAGTAGGTTTAGTAGGGTTAGTAGAGTTAGTAGAGTTAGTAGGGTTAGGGTTAGTAGGGTTAGTAGAGTTAGAGTTAGTAGGGTTAGTAGGGTTAGTAGAGTTAGGGTTATTAGGGTTAGTAGAGCTAGAGTTAGTAGGGTTAGTAGGGTTAGTAGAGTTAGGGCTATTAGGGTTAGTAGAGCTAGAGTTAGTAGGGTTAGTATAGTTAGGGTTAGTAGGGTTAGTAGGGTTAGTAGAGTTAGTAGGGTTAGTAGAGTTAGGGTTAGTAGGGTTAGAGTTAGTAGGGTTAGTAAGCTTAGTAGTGTTAGAGTTAGAAGGGTTAGTAGGGTTAGGGTTAGTAGGGTTAGTAGAGTTAGAGTTAGTAGGGCTAGTAGGGTTAGGGTTAGTAGAGTTAGGGTTAGTAGTGTTAGTAGGGTTAGAGTTAGTAGGTTAGAGTTAGAAGGGTTAGTAGGGTTAGAGCTAGTAGGGTTAGAGTTAGAAGGGTTAGTAGGGTTAGGGTTAGTAGGGTTAGTAGAGTTAGTAGGGTTAGTAGAGTTAGTAGGGTTAGGGTTAGTAGGGTTAGTAGAGTTAGAGTTAGTAGGGTTAGTAGGGTTAGTAGAGTTAGGGTTATTAGGGTTAGTAGAGCTAGAGTTAGTAGGGTTAGTAGGGTTAGTAGAGTTAGGGCTATTAGGGTTAGTAGAGCTAGAGTTAGTAGGGTTAGTAGGGTTAGTATAGTTAGGGTTAGTAGAGTTGGGGTTAGTAGAGTTACGGTTAGTAGAGTTAGGGTTAGTAGAGTTAGTAGGGTTAGTAGGGTTAGAGTTAGTAGGGTTCGTAGGGTCAGTAGGGTTAGTAGGGTTAGTAGAGATAGGGTTAGTAGAGTTAGGGTTAGTAGAGTTAGTAGGGTTAGTAGGGTTAGAGTTAGTAGGGTTCGTAGGGTAAGTAGGGTTAGTAGAGTTAGGGTTAGTAGGGTTAGAGTTAGTAGGGTTAGTAGAGTTAGTAGGGTTAGTAGAGTTAGTAGGGTTAGTAGAGTTAGTAGGGTTAGTAGAGTTAGTAGAGTTAGTAGGGTTAGTAGAGTTAGTAGGGTTAGTAGGGTTAGTAGAGTTAGTAGAGTTAGTAGGGTTAGTAGAGTTAGTAGGGTTAGTAGGGTTAGTAGGGTTAGAGTTAGTAGGGTTAGTAGAGTTAGTAGGGTTAGTAGGGTTAGGGTTAGTAGGGTTAGAGTTAGTAGGGTTAGTAGAGTTAGTAGGGTTAGTAGGGTTAGAGTTGGTAGGGTTAGGGTTAGTAGAGTTAGTAGGGTTAGGGTTAGTAGAGTTAGTAGGGTTAGAGTTAGTAGGGTTAGTAGAGTTAGTAGGGTTAGTAGAGTTAGTAGGGTTAGAGTTAGTAGGGTTAGTAGAGTTAGTAGGGTTAGGGTTAGTAGAGTTAGTATGGTTAGGGTTAGTAGAGTTAGTAGAGTTAGTAGAGTTAGTAGAGTTAGTAGGGTAAGTAGAGTTAGTAAGGTTAGTATAGTTAGTAGGGTTAGTAGGGTTAGTAGGTTTAGTAGAGTTAGTAGGGTTAGAATTAGTAGGGTTAGTAGAGTTAGAGTTAGTAGGGTTAGAGTTAGTAGGGTTAGTAGAGTTAGTAGGGTTAGGGTTAGTAGAGTTAGTAGGGTTAGGGTTAGTAGAGTTAGTAGAGTTAGTAGGGTACGTAGAGATAGTAGGGTTAGTAGAGTTAGTAGGGTTAGTATTGTTAGTGGGGTTAGAGTTCGTAGGGTTAGGGTTAGTAGAGTTAGTAGGGTTAGGGTAGGTAGAGTTAGTAGAGTTAGTAGGTTTAGTAGAGTTAGTAGGGTTAGGGTTAGTATGGTTAGTAGAGTTAGTAGGGTTAGGGTTAGTAGAGTTAGTAGGGTTAGAGTTAGTAGGGTTAGTAGAGTTAGGGTTAGTAGGGTTAGTAGAGTTAGGGTTAGTAGGGTTAGTAGAGTTAGGGTTAGTAGGTTTAGTAGGGTTAGTAGAGTTAGTAGAGTTAGTAGGGTTAGGGTTAGTAGGGTTAGTAGAGTTAGAGTTAGTAGGGTTAGTAGGGTTAGTAGAGTTAGGGTTATTAGGGTTAGTAGAGCTAGAGTTAGTAGGGTTAGTAGGGTTAGTAGAGTTAGGGCTATTAGGGTTAGTAGAGCTAGAGTTAGTAGGGTTAGTAGGGTTAGTATAGTTAGGGTTAGTAGGGTTAGTAGGGTTAGTAGAGTTAGTAGGGTTAGTAGAGTTAGGGTTAGTAGGGTTAGAGTTAGTAGGGTTAGTAAGCTTAGTAGTGTTAGAGTTAGAAGGGTTAGTAGGGTTAGGGTTAGTAGGGTTAGTAGAGTTAGAGTTAGTAGGGCTAGTAGGGTTAGGGTTAGTAGAGTTAGGGTTAGTAGTGTTAGTAGGGTTAGAGTTAGTAGGTTAGAGTTAGAAGGGTTAGTAGGGTTAGAGCTAGTAGGGTTAGAGTTAGAAGGGTTAGTAGGGTTAGGGTTAGTAGGGTTAGTAGAGTTAGTAGGGTTAGTAGAGTTAGTAGGGTTAGGGTTAGTAGGGTTAGTAGAGTTAGAGTTAGTAGGGTTAGTAGGGTTAGTAGAGTTAGGGTTATTAGGGTTAGTAGAGCTAGAGTTAGTAGGGTTAGTAGGGTTAGTAGAGTTAGGGCTATTAGGGTTAGTAGAGCTAGAGTTAGTAGGGTTAGTAGGGTTAGTATAGTTAGGGTTAGTAGGGTTAGTAGGGTTAGTAGGGTTAGTAGAGTTAGTAGGGTTAGTAGAGTTAGGGTTAGTAGGGTTAGAGTTAGTAGGGTTAGTAGGCTTAGTAGCGTTAGAGTTAGAAGGGTTAGTAGGGTTAGGGTTAGTAGGGTTAGTAGAGTTAGAGTTAGTAGGGCTAGTAGGGTTAGGGTTAGTAGAGTTAGGGTTAGTAGTGTTAGTAGGGTTAGAGTTAGTAGGTTAGAGTTAGAAGGGTTAGTAGGGTTAGAGCTAGTAGGGTTAGAGTTAGAAGGGTTAGTAGGGTTAGGGTTAGTAGGGTTAGTAGAGTTAGGGTTAGAAGGGTTAGGGTTAGTAGGGTTAGAGTTAGTAGGGTTGGTAGAGTTAGGGTTAGTAGGGTTAGGGTTAGTAGGTTTAGAGTTAGTAGGTTAGAGTTAGTATGGTTAGTAGGGTTGGAGTTAGTAGGATTAGTAGGGTTAGAGTTAGTAGGGTTAGTAGAGTTAGGGTTAGTAGGGCTAGTAGGTTAGGGTTAGTATGGTTAGTAGGGTTAGAGTTAGAAGGGTTGGTAGGGTTAGGGTTAGTAGGGTTAGTAGAGTTAGGGTTAGTAGGGCTAGTAGGGTTAGTAGGGTTAGTAGAGTTAGGGTTAGAAGTGTTAGGGTTAGTAGGGTTAGAGTTAGTAGGGTTAGTAGGGTAAGTAGGGTTAGAAGGGTAAGTAGGGTTAGTGTTAGTAGGGTTAGTAGAGTTAGGGTTAGTAGGGCTTGTAGGGTTATGGTTAGAAGGGTTAGTAGAGTTATGGTTAGAAGGGTTAGTAGGGTTAGTGTTAGTAGGGTTAGTAGAGTTAGGGTTAGTAGGGCTAGTAGGGTTAGTAGAGTTAGGGTTAGTAGGGCTAGTAGGGTTAGTAGAGTTATGGTTAGAAGGGTTAGGGTTAGTAGGGTTAGTAGGGTTAGTAGTGTTAGTAGGGTTAGTAGGGTTAGTAGGGTTAGTAGTGTTAGTAGGGTTAGAGTTAGTAGGGTTAGTAGGGTTAGTAGAGTTAGGGTTAGTCGTGTTAGTAGTGTTAGTAGGGTTAGAGTTAGTAGGGTTGGTAGAGTGGCCCTGTCGTTCCATCCCGCTCCAGCGGCCAAGGTCCGGAATTCCAGTGCAAAGTCCTGCGCGCTCCTCGTCCCATGCCGGAGATGGAACAACCTCTCACCCGCTGCTCGGCCCTGCGGAGGATGATCGAACACGGGTGAACTCCGGGTAGTGGCCCTTTGCTGAGTCGGGCCCGTTCCAGACGGCATTGACCCACTCCAGGGTTCTACCCGTCAGGCAGGAGACGAGGACACTAACGCTCTCCTCGTCCGAGGGAGCCGGCCAGACGGCAGCCAGGTAGAGCTCTAGTTGAAGCAGGAATACCTGGCACCCGGCCGCCGCTCCATCGTACTCCCTCGGAGGCGTGATGCGCAGAGAGCTGGCACCGGATCCCGCTGGAGGAGATGGTAGAGTTGCTGGTGGGAGGGTAGGTGGGGTAGTAGGGAGACCACTCCTCTCCCAACGATCCATCCTCCATCATACGTCCAGAGGATCCATCCATCATACATCCTCTGGACGTATGATGAAGGACTCTCCTCCATCGTGGGGAGAGGGGTGGTCGCTGCTCCTGCTGACTCCATATAGTGGTGCTTGCTTCTGTAACGTCGGGAGAGTGCTGGGTGTGGAGTCAGACGCAGAGAGCAGAAGGTAGAACAAATGTTTACGTCCATCTCTCTGTAACACCGGGAGAGTGATGGGTGTGGAGTCAGACGCAGAGAGCAGAAGATAGAACAAATGTTTACGTCCATCTCTCTGTAACGCCGGGAGAGTGATGGGTGTGGAGTCAGACGCAGAGAGCAGAAGGTAGAACAAATGTTTACGTCCATCTCTCTGTAACGTCGGGAGAGTGCTGGGTGTGGAGTCAGACGCAGAGAGCAGAAGGTAGAACAAATGTTTACGTCCATCTCTCTGTAACGCCGGGAGAGTGATGGGTGTGGAGTCAGACGCAGAGAGCAGAAGGTAGAACAAATGTTTACGTCCATCTCTCTGTAACGCCGGGAGAGTGATGGGTGTGGAGTAAGACGCAGAGAGCAGAAGGTAGAACAAATGTTTACGTCCATCTCTCTGTAACACCGGGAGAGTGCTGGGTGTGGAGTCAGACGCAGAGAGCAGAAGGTAGAACAAATGTTTAAGTCCATCTCTCTGTAACGTCGGGAGAGTGCTGGGTGTGGAGTCAGACGCAGAGAGCAGAAGGTAGAACAAATGTTTACGTCCATCTCTCTGTAACGTCGGGAGAGTGCTGGGTGTGGAGTCAGACGCAGAGAGCAGAAGGTAGAACAAATGTTTACGTCCATCTCTCTGTAACACCGGGAGAGTGCTGGGTGTGGAGTCAGACGCAGAGAGCAGAAGGTAGAACAAATGTTTACGTCCATCTCTCTGTAACACCGGGAGAGTGCTGGGTGTGGAGTCAGACGCAGAGAGCAGAAGGTAGAACAAATGTTTACGTCCATCTCTCTGTAACGTCGGGAGAGTGCTGGGTGTGGAGTCAGACGCAGAGAGCAGAAGGTAGAACAAATGTTTACGTCCATCTCTCTGTAACGTCGGGAGAGTGCTGGGTGTGGAGTCAGACGCAGAGAGCAGAAGGTAGAACAAATGTTTACGTCCATCTCTCTGTAACACCGGGAGAGTGCTGGGTGTGGAGTCAGACGCAGAGAGCAGAAGGTAGAACAAATGTTTACGTCCATCTCTCTGTAACACCGGGAGAGTGCTGGGTGTGGAGTCAGACGCTGAGAGCAGAAGGTAGAACAAATGTTTACGTCCATCTCTCTGTAACACCGGGAGAGTGATGGGTGTGGAGTCAGACGCAGAGAGCAGAAGGTAGAACAAATGTTTACGTCCATCTCTCTGTAACGTCGGGAGAGTGCTGGGTGTGGAGTCAGACGCAGAGAGCAGAAGGTAGAACAAATGTTTACGTCCATCTCTCTGTAACGTCGGGAGAGTGCTGGGTGTGGAGTCAGACGCAGAGAGCAGAAGGTAGAACAAATGTTTACGTCCATCTCTCTGTAACACCGGGAGAGTGCTGGGTGTGGAGTCAGACGCAGAGAGCAGAAGGTAGAACAAATGTTTACGTCCATCTCTCTGTAACACCGGGAGAGTGCTGGGTGTGGAGTCAGACGCAGAGAGCAGAAGGTAGAACAAATGTTTACGTCCATCTCTCTGTAACGTCGGGAGAGTGCTGGGTGTGGAGTCAGACGCAGAGAGCAGAAGGTAGAACAAATGTTTACGCCCATCTCTCTGTAACGTCGGGAGAGTGATGGGTGTGGAGTCAGACGCAGAGAGCAGAAGGTAGAACAAATGTTTACGTCCATCTCTCTGTAACACCGGGAGAGTGCTGGGTGTGGAGTCAGACGCAGAGAGCAGAAGGTAGAACAAATGTTTACGTCCATCTCTCTGTAACACCGGGAGAGTGATGGGTGTGGAGTCAGACGCAGAGGACAGAAGTTAGAACAAATGTTTACGTCCATCTCTCTGTAACACCGGGAGAGTGCTGGGTGTGGAGTCAGACGCAGAGAGCAGAAGGTAGAACAAATGTTTACGTCCATCTCTCTGTAACGTTGGGAGAGTGCTGGGTGTGGAGTCAGACGCAGAGAGCAGAAGGTAGAACAAATGTTTACGTCCATCTCTCTGTAACACCGGGAGAGTGCTGGGTGTGGAGTCAGACGCAGAGAGCAGAAGGTAGAACAAATGTTTACGTCCATCTCTCTGTAACACCGGGAGAGTGCTGGGTGTGGAGTCAGACGCAGAGAGCAGAAGGTAGAACAAATGTTTACGTCCATCTCTCTGTAACGTCGGGAGAGTGCTGGGTGTGGAGTCAGACGCAGAGAGCAGAAGGTAGAACAAATGTTTACGTCCATCTCTCTGTAACGTCGGGAGAGTGATGGGTGTGGAGTCAGACGCAGAGAGCAGAAGGTAGAACAAATGTTTACGTCCATCTCTCTGTAACACCGGGAGAGTGATGGGTGTGGAGTCAGACGCAGAGAGCAGAAGGTAGACGGGAAAAAACGCTTTAATGTCCTCAAGCACAGTAACAGGTACAAACATGGAGGAAGCCCAAAACACAGGCGCAACAAACCCAAAACCACTGTTACCAAGATACCGGACAGTGAAAACCCAAAGTACACAAACACCACTAACGTAAAATAACCACAAGCCCGCACAAACGCCAGCGGGCTAAACAAACTTAAATAACACCCATCCCAAAACCCCAACAAGGAACAGGTGAAAACAATTACACAAAAACAAACGAAAAGGGAAAAAGGATCGGTGTCAGCTAGTAGACCGGCGACGATGACCGCCGAGCGCCACCCGAACAGGAAGGTGAGCCACCTTCGGTGGTATTCGTGACACAGACATTAACAGACATACATTAACAGACAGGCAGACATTAACAGACAGACAGACATTAACAGACAAACAGACATTAACAGAGAGACAGACATTAACAGACATATATTAACAGACAGACAGACATTAACAGACAAACAGACATTAACAGTACATTATCTTAGCAGCTTGGAGAGAGCATCACATGGCTGGTATGGTTAAAATGGGTTTTCAGAAGGAAAACTGATCAGAGGTTCTGGGTGACTCTGAGAGCCATCCCTGCCAGCTCCACAGCTCACCTTTAATCAATCTGGGGCCAGGGGACCACTGCAGCCCTGGAGCCTACCTGAGAGCCCTGGGGACCTACCACATCCATCCTGGAAGGAGACCGATCCTCTAGTACAATACATTACAGATCCACTGGTAGGGCTACCCTCCTGCCTTTAGTGTGAGAGTCAGAGGCAGGAAGCCATCACTGGCCAAACACAGTCCCAACATGTTTCACCACTCATACAAACACAGTCCCAACATGTTTCACCACTCAGAAGAAAAAAACAGACTCCCCATACAAACACAGCAGCAGGGCTTGCTGCTAACAATGGTCTAGGTCTGAGAGAGAATGAGAGTGAGAGAGAGTGAGAGTGAGAGAGAAAACCTGCTATTCCCTCTGACTTTCCCCTAGAGAAAAAAAGAAGAGAGAGAAAGAGAGAGAGAGAGAGAGGAGAAAAAGAGAGAGTTCCCTCCATTGTTCTTTTTCCCAAACATTACATAAGTCAGCTCCGTGTGCACGCTGGTGGTTTAGACCTGATGAGAGTGTGATTATGTTACATACGGCAGTGGTTTAATCCAATAATTATCCAATCAGCAGAGTGCTCTGTGTTGTGGGGGTGATTTTTAGGCATTATTTAAATCAAGGTAATTAACAGTCCCTGGCAGGGGGTAGAGTGACAAAGTGTGTGTCATGGTGTGAGTGTGTCATGGTGTGTGTGTCATGGTGTGTGTGTGTCATGTTGTGTGTGTCATGGTGTGTGTGTGTCATGGTGTGTGTGTGTCATGGTGTGTGTGTGTCATGGTGTGTGTGTCATGGTGTGTGTGTCATGGTGTGTGTGTCATGGTGTGTGTGTCATGTTGTGTGTGTCATGGTGTGTGTGTGTCATGGTGTGTGTGTCATAGTGTGTGTGTGTCATGGTGTGTGTGTCATGGTGTGAGTGTCATGTTGTGTGTGTGTCATGGTGTGTGTGTCATGGTATGTGTGTCATGTTGTGTGTGTCATGGTGTGTGTGTGTCAGTGTGTGTGCCGTATGGCTCTATACGAGGGAAACCCGCCCGCCTGTCGACCCGCCCGCATGTCGACCCGCCCGCCCGCCTGCCCAGAAATCAACATCTAAAAGCAGAGGAAGAAGGTTATCATAGAGGGCAGTGATTGGGACAACAGTAGTGTGAAGGTAGGAGGAGTTAGAGAGCTGAGTGGGAGTGTGGGGTGACAGAAGGGAAAGTGGTAGGGGTGTGAGGGGAAAATCAGGGTGGGAGAGGGTAAGAGAGAGAGTGAGAAAGAGTGGTGGTGGTGGTGGTAGTAGTGGTGGTAGTGTGAGGGTAGTAGGCAGTGGTAGTAGTGCCAGTGGTGGTGGTAGTGATGGTAGTAGTGGTGGTATAGGTGGTGGTGATGTAAGGGTTTGGGTGGTGGTGGTGGTAGTGGTGTGAGAGTAATGGTGGTAGTGGTGGTGGTAGTAGTAGTGGTTTTGATAATAGTGGTGGTGGTTGTAGTAGTGGTGGTAGGGGTTGTAGTAGTGGTTGTAGTGGTGATTGTAGTGGTGGTAGTAGTGGTGGTGTGAGGGTAGTGGTGCTGGTAGTGGTGGTAGTAATGGTGGTAGTAATGGTGGTTGTGGTGTAAGGGTAGTGGTGTTGGTGGTGGTGTGAGGGTACTGTAGTGGTGGTAGTGGTGGTGGTGTGAGGGTGGTGGTGGTAGTGGTGGTGGAAATAGTGGTGGTGATAGTGGTGGTAGTGGTGGTGTAAATAGTGGTGGTGGTAGTAGTGGTGGTAGTTGTAGTAGTGGTGGAAGTGGTGGAGATGTGAGGTTACTGGTGGTCGTGGTGGTGATGGTGGTAGTAGTGGTGGTAGTGGTGTGAGGGTAGTGGTGGTGGTGTTGGTAGTGGTGGTGGTAGTGGTGGTAGTGGTGGTGATGGTGGGTGTGAGGTTAGTGGTGGTCATGGTGGTGATGGTGGTAGTACTGGTGGTAGTGGTAATGGTGGTGTGAGGGTAGTAGTGGTGGCAGTAGTGTTGGTGGGAGTGGTGGTGGTGTGAGGATAGTGGTGATGGTAGTAGTGGTAGTGGTGGTGTGAAGGTAGTGGTGGTAGTAGTAGTGGTAGTGGTGGTGGTGGTTGTAGTGTTGGTGGTGGTAGTTGTGTTGGCAGTGGTGATGGTGGTAGTAGTGGTGGTGGTAGTAGCAGTGGTAGTGGAGGTGTGAGGGTAGTGGTGCTGGTAGTGGTGGTAGTAGTGGTGGTGGTGTGAAGGTAGTGGTGGTGGTGGTGTGAGGATACTGTAGTGGTGGTAGTGGTGGTGTGAGGGTGGAAGTGGTAGTGGTGGTGGAACTAGTGGTGGTGATAGGTGGTTGTGGTTGAAATAGTGGTAGTAGTAGTAGTGGTGGTAATGGTGGTGGTGGTAGTGGTGGTGGTGGTAGTGGTTGTGGTAGTAGTGGTAGTAGTGGTGGTGGTGGTAGTAGTGGTGGTAGTGGTGGTGGTGGTGGTAGTAGTGGTGGTGGTGGTCGTAGTGGTGGCAGTGGTGGTGGTGTGAGGGTGAAGGTAGTAGTGGTGGTAGTGGTGGTGCTGGTGGTAGTACTGGTGTTGATAGTAGTAGTGGTGTTTGAAGTACTGGTGGGCGTAGTAGTGGTAGTGGTGGTGGTGGTGTGAGGGTAGTAGTGGTGGTAGTAGTAGTGGTTGTGGTTGTAGTGGTGGTAGTAGTGGTGGTGTTCGTAGTAGTGGTGGTGGTGGTAGTAGTGGTGGTAGTCGTTGTGGTAGTGTTGTTGGTGGTGTGAGGGTAGTGGTGGTTTGAGGGTGGTAGTGGTGGTAGTAGTGGTGGTGGTAGTAATGGTGGTGGTGGTAGTAGTTGTGGTGGTAGTGGTGTGAGGCTAGTGGTGGTAGTAGTGGTGATGGTAGTAGTGGTGGTAGTGGTGTTGGTGTGAGGGTAGTGGTGGTGGTGGTGTGAGGATAGTGGTGGTGGTGGTGTGAGGGTAGTATAGTGGTGGTAGTGGTGGTGGTGGTGGTTAGTGGTGGTGGTGGAAATAGTGATGGTGGTAGTGGTGGTAGTAGTAGTGGTGGTTGTGGTGGTGGTGTGAGGTTATTAGTGGGGTGGTGGTGTGAGATTAGTGGTGGGGGTGGTGGTGTGAGATCAGTGGTGGTGGTGGTGTGAGGATAGTGGTGGTGGTGGTGTGAGGATAGTGGTGGTGGTGGTGTGAGGGTAGTGGTGGTGGTGGTGTGAGGGTACTATAGTGGTGGTAGTGGTGGTGGTGGTGGTTAGTGGTGGTGGTGGAAATAGTGATGGTGGTAGTGGTGGTAGTAGTAGTGGTGGTTGTGGTGGTGGTGTGAGGTTATTAGTGGGGTGGTGGTGTGAGATTAGTGGTGGGGGTGGTGGTGTGAGATCAGTGGTGGTGGTGGTGGTGGTGGTAGTGGTAGTGGTGGTAGTGTGAGGGTAGTGGTAGTAGTGGTGGTGTTAGTGGTGTGAGGTTAGTGGTAGTAGTGGTGGTGTTAGTGGTGTGAGGGTAGTGGTAGTAGTGGTGGTGTTAGTGGTGTGAGGTTAGTGGTAGTAGTGGTGGTGTTAGTAGTGTGAGGGTAGTGGTAGTAGTGGTGGTGTTAGTGGTGTGAGGTTAGTGGTATGAGGGTAGTGGTGGTGGTGGTAGTAGTAATGGTGGTGGTATTCTGTTGGTGGTGATGGTGGTGGTGATGATACTGTAGTGGTGGTAATAGTGGTAGAGGTGGTGGTGGTAATTGTAGTGGTGGTAACTGTAGTGGTGGTGGTATTAGTGGGGGTAGATAAGGTGGTGATGTGAGGGTGGTGGTAGTAGTTGTAGTGAGGGTGGCTATAGCTGTTTGTTGTGCCTGCTCTGCTTAGACAGATGTTGGAGATTAAGTTCAACATGTCCCTCTCTGGTCTCCAGCAGGCAGCTGCCCGGGATGGCTCACTCTGTGTGTGTGTGTCCGTCCATACGTCTGTGTGTTTCTCTCTCTCTTCTCTCTCTCTCTCTCGATGAGGGGAGCAGAGCAACAGGATGGATCAGCAGCAGGCAGACAGGCGATCAGGGAGGTTGGCTATAATGACACACCAGGGACACATTAGCTTCCTGTCCATCAGAATTCCATCACGAAGAGCACTGATTTACAGCTCCAACGACCAGCCTGCTGCCCCACCGCCCGACACACAAAGACAACATACCGCCTCTGTGTGGGGGTGAAAGGGGGATACCTAGTCAGTTGTACAACTGAATGCATTCAACTGAAATGTGTCTTCTGCATTTAACCCCTCTGAATCAGAGAGGTGCGGGGGGCTGCCTTAATCGACATCCACAGCACCCCGGGAACAGTGGGTTAACTGCCTTGCTCAGGATTTTTACCTTGTGAACTAGGGGATTCGATCCAGCAACCTTTCAGTTACTGGCCCGATGCTCTAACCACTAGGCTACCTGCCGGGTGCGTGTGTGTGGTGAGAGAGAGTATAAACGAGGTCTTGGAACACTCATGTGTGTTACATCTCAATACACACAAGTCTTCCTAGATGAATGTGTGCTGTAAGACTTGTTTATGATGGTGTGTGAACACATCTAGATGACATCCAGCATGCCACAACCGGATTGTCCACAATGTTGAAGGAGGAATAAGATGGACAGATCTATTAAAGAAGACGTCACCTCCAAACACAACAGGGATTAATCACACAGAGTAAATTATAAGCACCTGTGGAATGAGTGGCCGGATGGCCAGCACAACCCTCACCTCTCCTCTCCCACTGTCTGACTCTGCATGCTTTCACTCTCTCTCCTAGACAGTTCCCCCTCCCCTCAACTCATGCAGAGAGAAAATCCTGCAGAAAAGAAATGAAAAAAGAAATGCCTCAAAACTCTCAATCATTTTAACTTCAAGTTTCAGAAAATTCTCATGACTTATGTAAGAATTCTTGAGCTTGAGCAGCAAAATAGCAACGATAAAGGACTGTAGTGCAGATGAGATGGTCCATGGTGAATCAGAGAAAGGCTACATATCAAATGTGAAACATTAAATCCTCTGTTGCCAAGGAAAAGTGTTGTATTTCTGCATTACTAAGTTAATTGCAATACAGAAGCTTTAGGTTATGTTGAATTCTGTTTTTCACCATCTAATTCACGGAATGTGCTCAACGGAAAAAGTATGATTCAACTTTCCAACTCAAAGGGGACTTGGACTGTGGCCCTCTGTGCAAACTAAGCTCACTTGAATACATTATGCTAATGAGGTATGCTAACGAGCTATCCCTGCTGAAAGGCACGCAGACTGATGGGAGGAAATGTGAGTGTGATTAATGTGAGCTTATTGAGCTCTGCACAATGCTCCCCAGCTTCAGTTGAACCAGTCGCCTGACATCAGGCTCAAGCAGCCTGTGTGTGTGTGTGTGTGTGTGTGTGTGTGTGTGTGTGTGTGTGTGTGTGTGTGTGTGTGTGTGTGTGTGTGTGTGTGTGTGTGTGTGTGTGTGTGTGTGTGTGTGTGTGTGTGTGTGTGTGTGTGTTTGAGACGTGTATGTAGACGTGTGTCCCCTCTCCCTCCACTGTGCTCGACACTTCACAGCAAATAACCAACAGACCTTTCCAACACAAGACGTCTCAGATTAGACCTGCATAAATCTAAAAGGCACAGAGCAAATGAGAACCATACTCCGCCCTGACAGCTTATAACTTATACAATGAGAGTGATGTCTATCCTGTTTTAACTGTATACATATCAAACACTGTAGCCCGCTGGACTGAAACACAAGCATGTGTGGGCACACACACACACACACACACACACACACACACACACACACACACACACACACACACACATACACACACAGACATACAGACATACAGACAGACAGACAGACAGACAGACAGACCAGACAGACAGACAGACAGACAGACAGACAGACAGACAGACAGACAGACAGACAGACAGACAGACAGACAGACAGACAGACAGACAGACAGACAGACAGACAGACAGACAGACAGACAGACAGACAGACAGACAGACAGACAGACACACACATACACACACAGACATACAGACATACAGACAGACAGACAGACAGACAGACAGACAGACAGACAGACAGACAGACAGACAGACAGACAGACAGACAGACAGACAGACAGACAGACAGACAGACAGACACACACACACACACACACACACGTACAAACACACGCCGGTACTTGTGGCTGTCTGTGGTCCCCCAGCTCTATTAAACTATCCAGACAAGAGCCATGCCCACAGTGCAGACGGTTTCCCTGGAGACTGTATCTCAGGAGACAGACCATCTCACAAACGGGACAGAGACTCTTTAGCTGCTTTTGTTTACGGTCACAGCCCCTACCCCT